>NC_091012.1:132780581-133083612 GCF_041146395.1 Eulemur rufifrons
AGCAGAGGACTCCTTGGGGTCATATGAGGCCCTAGGACATCTTACTGCTCTGCAGATGGGCCAAACTACTAGACATTTGGTTTCTGGGCTTAAAATGCAGCTAGGATATTTCTTTGATAAATCACACCAATCCAGAGACATTTATAATACTATTGTAAGTCAGCCAATGAAAAGTCTACACTCCTGCACAAATAAGAACTGACACTCCTTACCCAAACAACTGAACATCATGCTGGAGTGGTGCGTATGGGAGTAGGGATACTTCCCTAGGCTTTGGGGTCTGGGGCGGACGGGGCTAAAGAGCAAAGACCCCTCAGGCTGGGGAGACACCTAGAGGCAATTGGGCAGCCAGCTCAGTCCCTACTTCCTGACCAGAGTGTGGACTGTTGTCCGGTTTTAAGGGTTGTGGGACTTTGAAGCAGGCCTTCCTGCCAGAAGGTTTCTGATGTCACCTAATCTGGTTATTTTTTCCCATACGCTGAGAAGTAGGGCTGACTCTGGGCAGAACTGTCAAGTGGACCCAGCAATCCATCTTCCTCCTCCTCCCACTACCCCAGGGTACTTGCAGCCAAGCCCCTGCCTGGGGCATGCCAGACACGGCCTGCACTCTTGAGCACTAGCTGGTCAGGCAAAGAAAGATTAACCCCAGGCACAAGAAACAGTCCAGTAGAGACCCCTTTATGTTAACCAGTGGGATAATCACTGGACAATTTTACTTGCATTTTAGTGATTTCTTGTTTTCAAAAAAGTCTATGTATACATACAGGGCCGAGTTCTTCATCAGGCATAGATGGAACAGTACCTCGGGGCCCACAGAAATGTCTTAATTTCTTTTATATTCAGAAGGAAAAACAAAACTCAACTTGGATTATATTCATGTTTATATCAACACAGTTGTAAAATACAATTTTTAATATTTTTTTATTGGGAAAGGGATCCACAAAGGCAAAAGTGCCTCAGATCCCCCTAAAGTCATAATGTAGGGTGTATATATCCGCTTCAGAACGTGGGTGGGTTTCACAGCAATCATTTGCTTCCATCCACCTGTTTCTCTGTACCTGGGGGAGGGAATTCATTAAATTACTGTCCTCTTTTAATGGTGCCTCGACAGGAGAATGTTAGGTGAAACCCAAACATGTTCTGAGCTGGGCTTTACATAGGTGTTAGGAAAGGTGGGCTTTTCCCTTCTTTGTAGGGACGGAGAAAGGATTTTGAGACTATTACCACCCCACCCCTCTTGATAAACATCTAACACAGTGTTTCCTCATGGCACATAGTGAAAACTCAAAATGACTCAGCCTGGCGCGGCTGCAGCCCTGGCGTCACTCCCTCCCCCACGACTGAGCTTTGGCCTTGTGAAAGCATCGTGGGTGTTGCTGGGGGAAAAAAAGAAATCAAGGCCCAAAGGAATATGCCAATTCATTAATATGCAATTAGCTGATTTTATTATTGAGCAAAGCAAAGCCCGTGAATGTTTGCAGGTGCCAGCAAGCAGCTACAAAGCTGTAGTGGGTTTCCAGCTCTGTTTTTCTGGAATTAAAGCTACAGTTGTCGTACATTGTCCTGTTTGCAATAAACAGCGGCTATTCTGTTGGCATCAGTAGTTACATTGAGCTTGCTCTGACATCCTGCTTTTCATAATTCTCTATCGGGCTTGCTCTGAGGTCTTATTCTTCATAATGCTTTATCAGTACCTCCTACGGTTGCCCCTGACAGTGTATCTAGCACAGATGATTAGTCACATCCTTCAACATTCCTTAGTGAGGTTAGATTAAGTTCAGTTTCCCCCCAGTGTACTTTTTGCAGTTCATTAATCTATGCTTTGAGTACACTGGACATAATCTGGGAGATGCCTTATTCCTGCAGGGTCCTTCTGTTAGGGCCTGATTGAAAATATTGCATGTATTTATTTTATTGTATTTGTGTCTATTTCCACCTCTCCATGTTCTCTATCACCTGAGAGTTACATAACGCGGGTTATCCTGTAGCATGTGGAGATGCCATAGGAAGTAGAGGCCCCAGTATCTTTTCTGTTGTGTTCTCAACCCCCTGGCCACACAATCAAATGACCTGGGGCACATGCCTTTAAAAAAACCAGAAGTTCAGGCTTTACCCAACAATAATCAAAGTAACCTCTTTGGGGCGGGGCCCAGCATTATGTAGTTTAATGTCCCGCCACCCCTGGTGACCCTGAAGTGCAGCATGGATTGAGGGCCTCTGCTTTATGGAATTCTTGAGAGGATATGGTTTTGCTTTGCTTTTTTTTTTTTTTTTTTTTTGTAACCAAAAAAGAATTCCCATTACAATCTGGTACAGGGAGAGTGGTTGGAAAGTCATTACCCATCCTTTTACCCTATGACAGTGTTTCTCAACCCCAGCACTACTGACATATTGGGCCAGTTCGGGAGTGTCCTGTGCACTGTAGGGTGTCAAGCAGCATCCCTGTCCTCTCCCATGAGATGCCAGTGTCACCCTCCCCCCAACTTGTGACAACCCAAAAATGTCTCCAGACATTGCCAAATGTGCCCTGGGAAGCAAAATACCTCCTCCTACTTCTCCCCCACCTCACCTGCCCCCAGTTGAGAACCACCGTCCTGAAAGGTAAACTCTTGGTTGTTCCCCATGCAAGACTTGTGCTAGATCATGCTTCACCTCTGAGCTGAAGCATTGGGATAGCTCTGAATGCAGAGTCTAAAAACAAACACGCCTTAAAAATAAAATACACTGATGATTCACTGAGAGCTCATTATGTTTGAAGACCTTAAAATTGCTCAAATTATAAAATAAAAGTGTTTGCATCTGGAAATATGCCTTTATTTTTTTTAAGGTAAAAGACAAGAACGCCATTCAACATGAATGTTATTTTCATTATTGGAATTTTTGTGTAGCTGTGTAATTCCCAAGTTAGCTTTCTTAAGCCTCCATTAGTGAGGCTAAGCTTTAAATTTCTTTCACCCTGTTCTAAATTAAAACCTAACAAGCTCATTTCAATTAGATACCAGAAAAGAGGGAAAATGACTTAAAAATGCCCTCTACAAAAAACAAAACAAATCAAAACAGAAAATGGTCTTAAACAGTACCATATTATTTCCTTATAACAATGTGATATCTTGTATGCTTAAAAAAAAAAAAAGGAGAAGCAGTCTTCTATCAGTGACACCAATGTGTGCTTTGTCTTGTGATCTTTCTCCAGGGCCCCCTTCTTTGATGCAGTTATGCCGCCTTCGAATTCGGAAGTGCTTTGGAATCCGGCAGCATCATAAGATAACCGGACTCGTTCTCCCAGAGGATCTGAAACGGTTTCTCCTACATCTTTAAATGCACCAAGGGAATGGATTCACAAACAACAGGAAAACATTACTGAGTGTTGTGGCCGCTGGAATTTTCAAATAAAATTGGGTTTACAGAGGTTGGCTAGTTTTTTTTCATTTAGATTTTTATTTTTAATAGAAGCTCACTGGGTACTTTTGTATTATTAATTAGAAGGCATGAAGACTTTTTTGCTCCCTGCTGGGAAGAGAGTGTCTAAAATAACAACTATTGTTTTGAACATCTACCCCATGCCAAACACTAAACAAGGAACGCTTTATGCATCATCTAATTTAGCCCTCACACCAACCCTACCCAGTACAGTAGCTACTAGCCCAGTGGTTCTCAACCAGGGGCAGTTTTGCCACCCAGGGATGTTCAACAATACCTGGAAACATTTTGATTGTCATAACTGACTGGCATCTAGTGGGTGGAGGCCAGGGCTTCTGTACAACATCCTACAATGCACAGGACAGCCCCTCACAAAAAGAATTATCTAGTCCAAAATGTAGTGTAGTGCCCAGGTTGAGAAACCATGCCCTGGCCACATGTGTCTATTTAAAAAATGTAAATTAATTAAAATTAGATAAAATTAAAAATCCAGTTCCTCAGTGTAATTAGCAACATTTACTCAGCACCACTGGCCACATTTCGGGAGTTAACCACAAACAGCTGTTAACAGTAGTGGCTACTGTATTGGACAGTGCAGGTATAGATCACTGCAGAAAGTTCCATTGCTCCATCCTTGAAGAGATTTTAATTGGACATTGCTCTTTAGAGCCTTGATGAATGGATTTTAACTGCCTTTCAGTTTCAGATTTACAGGAAACCTGTGATGTAATTTAGCACGATGGCTGTAGTTCCAGTTACCTCTCTGAGGGATGTATGGGGCTCCATTGCATCAATAGAAAGAAAACATTGTAGCTACTTAAGTCAAATCCTTACCTGTAAGATGACATCTGGCCTAGATGATCGCTAAATATATTTCCAATATGTTTTTTCTGTAACTTGAAATTGAATTTGCAGTATGAAAAAGACTCCAGACTATTTTTCTAAAAATGCCCAACCAGTTCCCCAGCAGATGGCGCTGTTGCCACATAGTCACTTCAGTGAAACTGGTGTTCCTCATAAATGACCCATCATAAAATGCTTTACAACATAGGCTCTGGAAATTTCCATTCAATAATGAAAACTTTGTAGTGATAGATTCCACTGACACCAGGTTTCCTTCTTCTCTTCCAATATACCCAATAATTCAAATGTGACTCTACAGAACCTCATCTCCTGTTCTTTTTTTTTTAGTTCTTAATCTGATCATGTTTACATTTACTGCTTAGAATTTGGACAGTTAATGAACATCAGCATCCTGCCACTTGCTAATTCATTTACTTAGGAAATACTTAGTGAGTGCCCATATCTGTGCCAGGCTCATTCTAGGCACCAGGGTGGCAACAGTGGACAGGATAGGCAAAGATATTTCACTTCCTGGATCCTACATTCTAGTCTGAGAATCATTTGCTAAGGGATGAGGAGATGTAGGCATTTTGCTGGTTTTCTTTTTGAAAACACCAGTTTAAAGAAATAGCATGACAGATCTTTGCTTATGTTAATCTTCCTTCAGTCAAATCCACTGAGTTTCACCTAGGACTGTAACAAGTACTAGAACAGCATTTTTCTTCTTAAATATTCCAGGCAATTAATCAATATGAAAATCTACATAATAGATGGTCATCCTGCAAATGGGAAAAATACCACCACCACCTCTCTCATTGCAAATTAGGAAAATTTCAAAGTACCTCACTTAGCAATGCTCAGAAGATTGTATTTAAATAGGGAGTCTATTTTTATGAGTCTAGATGTTATATTTATAAGTGGCATATACCTTTGAATGCTTTGTCATTCCAATCTGGCACACCCTCATAAATTCTGTCATCAAAGCTGATTAAGTGACATTTAATAGAGCCCGCCTTCTTGAATGATGGACATAAACTTAGCCTCGTGAACCCGTCTTTTAAAAATAAGGATCGTTTGGTCTGTTTTTAGATTTCAAACTTAACATATTTTTAGTGTCGACCAGTCTCGTTGTCATTTTACTACATTTTCCTTGATTTTATTCAGTAGAAATGCTAACTACTTGGTGCACATTGCTAGCACAATTCATGTTACGATGAAAGAAGAAAGCAAGAGGAGGGGACCAGGAAAAAAGGATTTATTTCTCTGGGATTTGGGATGGAGCTGATTGACATGGGCTGATACTCTGAACCAGGCTGGAGTGGCCAGCCATTAAGCAGACATTAGGGGCTCAGAAATGAGAGACCAAGATGTTCTCAGCTATCTATTCTGGGGCATGGGATTGGGCCTTTATATTAATAATACGTTGAAAGCCTAGCATTAGGGCTTTAAGACCAAGGTTAGCATCAAAAGCAGCTAAATAACAGTGCCTATTCTAGAGGGCTTGCTAAAAGCTAGGCACACTGCGTTGGTAATTTATAAACCTTCCCTGAAACCCTCACAGTTCTTATCCTCATTTTACAGATGGGGGTGCAGAGAGGTTAAGGAACTTGAAAAAGTCATACAGGTAGTAGGTGGTGAAGTCAGAGTTTAATGCAGAAGCCAGAGCTCCTCACTGGTACACACTCTGCCTTCTCTTTTCTTCAGTCAATCCCAGAGCTTTGGTCTCTGGGTCCTAAACCCCCTGCCTAATCTCCTGGTAGGTCTTGGAAAGTGGAGGTGGGGCCAAGTCTGTAGGTCAGAGGTCCTGGCATGACACCGGGAAGTTATGCCAAGTTTAGGCCTGGACATCACACTTCCCTTTCCCCAGTCACATAAACAAGCCTGGGAGGCCCCAAACTCACTGCATCTTGGGGCAGATGGGTCAGCCTTGTCCTACCAGTGATGTTGGTGAGCATAGAATGATGCCTTCCCATAAGACCAAGCCTGGTATGGCAAATGAATTTTTTTTTTTGAACTGAGTATTTTGGACTGACTTTGTGATAAAATCTTTCCCTGAAATGTAGTAGGGTGGAGGAGAGGCTGGCTAGGCTTTGCACAAAATTGTCTGCTCATTTGCTAGTTGTGTTAGTTTTCTATTGCTGTATAACAAATGATCACAAACTTAGTAGCTTAAACAACACAAAAATTGATTATCTCATTGTTTTAGTAGGTCAGAATTTCAGGCATGGGGTGGCTGGATTCTCTGCTGGGGGGGGTCTCACATGGCTGAAATCAAGGTATTGGCTAGGGCAACAGTTTTCATCTAGAGCTGGGGGGGGGTGTCTTCTTCCAACCTCACTGGTTGTTGGCGGAATTTGGTTCCTTGCAATTGTAGGTCTGAGGTCCCTGTTTTTCTTCTAGCTGTCAGCCAGGAACTGCTTTGAGCATTTAGAGACCACCCACAGTTCTTGCCATTTGGCCCTCTCCATAGGAAGTTCTAAGCATGGATGCTTGCTGTCTTCCAGGCCAGGTGAAATGCATCTCCCTGACTTTCTATTCTGGGACCAGCTGGAAAAATCTCTATGCTTCTAAAGGGCTCACCTGATTAGGTCAGGCCCACCTGGATAATATCCTACCCTTAAGGTCAACTAATTTGGGACCTTGATTACATCTGCAAAATCACTTCAAAGCAGCATTTAGATTAGTGTTTTATTGAATAACTGGTAGAAGTACATACACAAGAGGCCTAGAATTTGGGGGGCATCTTAGAATTCTGCCTATCATACCTGTTAATAGCTAATAACCATCAATTTTGTATGGATTTGTCTGAAATACAATATATAATAACACACTGATTATTTTTATTTCATCAAATATGTATAAAATGCTTACTCTGTGCCAGATATGGCTCTAAGAATTTCACAAACACCAACTCATATAATACTTATAATAATTCTACCATATGAGTGCTATTGTTATCCATTTTATAGCTAAGGAAGCCGAGATCCAGAGAGGTCAAATAATTTCCCCAAGGTCATATAGGTTCTGTCAGGAACCACAAGGATCCTTTAATCACATCAAGCCTAAATCATCAAGTTTGGCAATGAGGAATGAAGGTCTAGGTGGGGCCAGCAAGTGGAACTTCTCAGGCTTGATTCCATTCCTTTTGGGACTAAGTACAAGGTCACTGCATGCCTGCCTAGGGGGTAGGGTGTGGCGGGGGAGTGCTGTTCTCTCTTATGCTGGCCTTGGCAACTCTTCTGTGAATCTAAGTAGGACAGTTCTTATTAGGCAGATGTTTTCCAAGAGACTTCACTGAAGTTTGTGGAAACCAAAAGGGAAGCTTGAGTTTGCTACAGATCTGCCTCCTGGCCTGTACTCACCTAGGGCCTTCTATGTCCTGCTCCTGTCCTGTCCTTCAGGGTGTTTGGGTTGGGACTGAGGAAGTCAGTCTCAGCTTTGGCTTCTGCCTTGGGCTCATCTTGATAAGGAACATGGCAAAAATCCTTGGCATGGTTCTCTTAATACAGAAAAGGGTTCAGCCTTCATGCTGTAGCCTCTATGATGTGATAGACTAATGTCCTGGTACCTAATACACCCTCCAGTCCTTTTGACTCTGTCAAGTGTACAAATTCTCACTGATTTGACAAGATTGATTTTCTACCCTTTACTTTGCAAAATCCATTGTGAGACCGAAGCAAGTGAAATTGATTTCTGCTCACTTCTTTCCCTACCCAAGGTCTCTTTGCTCATTCCTGCAGATATGAGATTTTCTAACTTTCTATGCCCTTTTGAAAAGCTTGTTTTGTTTTTGTTTGTTTTTAGTTCAGTGAAATCAGATGGTTCTACAGGCCCATGTGGAAATTTTAATGTGATATTCCAGGTATTTAAACTTCATTAGTTCAAGAAGATACCTCTGTTGTATCATAGTTGGAAGCCTAAGTACCATAACTATTTACATTATAAATGTTGGGCTATGGCCATGAAAACTGGGAATGGTCTCACCCTGCTTTGCATTCAATTCACATTTTGTGCATTTCACCTAAATAAGAATGTACTTCAGAAAGCTACTGGTAGAAATTTATTTCTCTGAATTGCATCGTGCAGAATTAAATGTAGTGGGGTCTGTGTTTTGCTTTTCAACATAGGATAGAAAAAATGTCCTGTTTCTTTTAGTTTTCTAAAGTGAATTTAATTGGTCCTGAACCATCATCAGCCTGGTTGGAAATTCAACCTCAGTCACAGTATGGATCCCATTGAAGCGTTAAGAGGAGATCTCAAGGGCCTCGTGTTGCCCAGAACAAACAAGGAGGGCCCTCTGGTCTTAGATCCAGATGGCCACTGATGATGTTTGTCATCTAGGCCCATGTGGTTCTTTGGAGGCAGGAGAATCTGAGGTATCCATGTAACATAATGCTCGGGCCGAGGCTGGGAGCCCTAGTGCCTGAGGCCCAGCCTGCCTAGGGAGACCCTGTAGCCATTTCCTCTTGATGCTGTGCTACCTCCCCACACTGGCGTGTGGGAAGAAGACATGAGCACCTGCTTCTAGGTCCCATCCCCAAATCCCAGTTCCCTTTCAGCCTTGGGAAATTAATGTTTGTCCATGTTAGGAAATGCCACTCTAGGTCTCCAAGTGCTTTCTCCCTTCCGCTCTGGGAAAACCTAGCATAATCTCCTTAGTTTCAGAAATGCAAACCAAGAAAGTGGAAGCTCAGCACAGAAGGCACCTGCCTCTAGGGAACCACAGCCCTCAACTCTGCAGCACAAATGTTCCTGAGCCCAGGGAAGTCCAAGCTTGGGTAGTTTCTATTTTCCCAATCAAACAGGAAGAGTAAGTATGGGGAGGTGACTCTGGAGATTAGAGGATAGAAAAAAATGTAAAGTAGTTGTCTCCAAAAGTGGAAAAGTTAACTTTACTAGAGAAACATGGTAGGATTATTAGGTATACAGAGTGTCCACATGAGATCTGTGGTTGTGATTGTGTTTTCCCTCCAGCCACACTCAGCGCTCAGGTCCAGCTGTGGCATGGGTAGACAAAAGGACAATGGAGTTAAGTGGAGTCTGCAAGGGTATGATTGCTGTCTAAATGGGGCAAGGAGGACTTGGGTGGGCAGGGTTAGTGGGCAGTGCAAAAGGGTAGGGCTGACAGCCTAGAAGTCCTAGTGACTTCAGTCAGGCAAAGAACTAACTATTGGTATCTGGGGCACTAGAGTAAGTGAATTAGAGGAAGAGGGGTTGATTGTTAGTGAGAGGGTCGAAATCAAAGTTTTAAAGCTAGTTTGGTTATTGGAGATGACAGACTCTAGGAGAAAGTGGGTGGATTAAGAGTACAGTGGAAAAGATCATTGGAAGTGAAGACGTCAAGGGACACAGATGCTAGAGTGCAGGGTGAATTGTCTGAGTGGAAAAGTTGCCAAGAACAATGACATGTATCAAAGATTAAGAGGAAGATGGACAGCCAGGTCTAAAAACCAGACATTTCTTGATGACCGCAATACAGAGGGTTGGGGGTTGTATTCTCTGATGGCATGCATTTAAAAGAATCTGGGGATCTGAGGGAGGAGGAATGGAAATGATCTAAAACAGAAGTTGGCAAACAATGGTTAGAAGACCAAATCTATCTTGGTGCCTGTTTTTGTAAGTAAAACTTTATTGCCACACAGCTACACCCATTTATTTACATATTGTGTATGGCTGCTTCAGCACTACAGCAGAATTGAGTAGTTGTGACACAGACCAGATGGCCTGAGAAACCTAAATTATTTACTATCTGGTCCTTTACAGAAAGAAGTTTTCTGATCTCTGATCTAGAATTAGCAATGTAGGTGTGGTGTGCACTGTCTTGGGGATGGACACGCTTGTAGCTCTGGCTTGGGCGGGGCAAAGACAATTTATGTAACTTAAACATTTGTACCCCTGTAATATGCTTAAATAAAAAAAATAAAAAATAAACTTACACATTGCTTCAAAAAATAGAATTAGCAATGAAGAGCAAAAGTGTCGCGCCGCAGTTGCCAGCAAGTACGACACGACCAGTTGGAGTTCTTCCAGCAGTAGTTTAATGAGGCACCTGCAACAGTTACATGGCGAGAGACCTCGAACAGGAAATGCAAGCTGCTTTTATAGCCCCGGATAGGTGTGTCCCACAAGCGTGTCCCACGGGGATAGGTGGAGGGCCTGACTATGCATGTCCTGGGCGGATACACTAGGAGGCCTAGACCGCTCCCCACACAAAAGCATTAACCTCACAGTGAGAAGTAAGCATAATTAATATCACAATAACTTTTCTTGCCACACAAATGTCAAATCCTTCTGTTCCTTTCAGTCTGGGTCTGCTCTGGGTCACCAGATCAACTGATTTTTTTTTTCACAATGAATCAATTCATTGGATGGCTGAAATGACAGAAATGGCTGACTGTTTTAGCTTTGTACATGGGTATATTTTTGCTTTTAAGCCTAAGCCAGCCTGCATGATTGATTTACAGAGGGAAATTTTTCATAGTATGCAAATCCAGATTGCCATTAGTTCAAAAAATAAACTGTAGACTAATGTCACTATTCTATGGTTTGTTGGGGTACTGAGTAAAGATGCTAGTGGATCTCTCTTCCATGACTAATTTCCTATCCTACCTCACCTGGTTCCTTGTTAGTCTTGAGAATAGGAAACTGTTCTACAGGGTTTTGCTCACTACCTAATGAGACAGGCATGGACAGCATTTTTCACGGCAGCCTATCTATAAGCTTACCAGTGGTCACTCACATTCCTTCTCTGGAAAATTTGAATCAAACAATACAAAGACTCCAAGAATGGGCACCTGAGTCAAGTAAGTGGTGAGACACCAGAGTAAGTTTTCACGCATGTGTATTGTTAAACTTTCTGAAACTATCTTCTTTATTTCTGCTTTTTCTGGAACCAGAACCTATACAGCTTCCTCTTCCATGAGATTGCTATCTTTTACTCAACCTAGCTTGAGTAGACTCTATGCTTTAGAACCAAATGGTACTAAGAGCGTGCAAGTTCCTGAGTCTTGGTGATAAGTGGGTCCATTGGCTTTTCTCTTCCAGGATTTCAGGCAAAATGTGTTTCCCAGGCCAGTAAGTTTTTTATGCCCTTTGTCATAAGGAGAAAAGAACATAGAGGGAGCAGCACAAATGCAAATCAGTCTTTACTTTTGGGAAGACCACTGGTGGCATGAACCTAACTGAAACAGAGTCAGTAAGTACTGTCCTCTGTTGGTATCCTCAGTTCTAGGACCACTCCCTTGGATACCAAAATCCACAGATGCTCAAGTCCGTGGTATGAAATGGCATAGTATTTGCATATAACCTATGCACATCCTCCCTTATACTTTATATCATCTCTAGATTATTTAAAATATCTAATACAATGCAAGTGCTAAGTCAATAGTTGTCATACTGTATCATTTTTTAATCTGTATTATTTTTATTGTTGTACTGTTATTTTTTTATCATTGTTTTTCTGAATAGTTTTGATCTGCAGTTGGTTAAATCCTCAGATGAAGGACCCACGGATACAGAAGGCCAACTGTACACAGTGTGTAGCAGATATATTTTTCTAGTCTTAATAGAAAGGACTGACACTTGAATAGCGAGGATCACTGGAGTCATCTGCCACCCAAAGATAGTCTAAGGATTCTCTCAGACAAAGCTAAGAGTGATAATTCAAGGTGCAAATGGTTTCTTTGGAAGATTTTTATTAACTAGAGCATCACCTTGGCTGTTTTCCTCCCGTCATTTTTGAGAACTGACATTAACTGTGGTGTTGAAAGAAGTGTATTTCAAGTGTGGCTGTCTCACTTATGTTCTGGACATGTCTAACTGCTGGTGATGGAAAAAGAAACTTTTAAAAAAATTCCTGCACAGCCCCAGCTGCCAACAGTTAGTAATGAAAACAGTCCCTGTTGTGCCCTTTGGTTCATTAAGTTCTTCTGATGTGATCGCTTCCTATGTTAGTTGGGTTTAGTAAAAATGAAGTATGCTGTTTTGGGATTTAGAAGTAGAAGAGAGGAAGAACCAAACATGTGTACAAGTACCAGTGGCAGGGAAGACACTACACCATGGATTTGAAAAGACTTTGACCAGTGGGAATCCTGATGTCTCCGGTTCCAAGGCTTTATATGTACTCTCTTTCCCTTGCCTAGTCAGTGATGACACCTTTCCCTCTAATTAATGAATCAGCACTTCTCTGTCTTTAGTTCAATAATCTGTGGATTGAAGGCAGCTGTTCTACTATGGATCCCCACCAGTGGTGGTGATGCCAAATTGGTCATTAAATGAGGCTGGCAGATCATTTTCCTTGGGCTGTGCATTTCTGTGTCTCACATGATTTCCATTCTAGGTCAGGACTGGAGACAGATACTTTAGGAGAGAGGAAAACTTTAGCCTGACATAAGACTTCCGACTGTACCATGCTGGAAGAAGTCATCAAAACAAATAGCTTTTTCTGTAAACCTTCATCTTCTTAGGCTTGTCACAGTGGGCAAAGGTCCTCTTTAAGTAGAGAGTCATAGGAGAGTGAGCTTCTGTGAATTAGTTTGTTAGTCATGGAAAGAATGACTCAGAAATTATAAAAAAAAGAAAAAGAAAAAGAAATTAGTGAGGAGGCTTGTTTTCCCCCAATGTGGTTAACAGGACAATATTTGATATTTGTCTGCTGTCAATACAGAAAACCCACTTTATCACATACTTTACCTGACTAGTGGAAGCAACATAATGACATTTTGGCATGGACAATAGCCTTTGAGTAGTGCTGTGCTGGTAAAATGTTTAACGTCTAAATCTCCAGAAAAAAAATTACAAGCATTTGATTTGTAGTGTTTTCCCATTTCTGTGGTATGAATATGCCTACAATAGCCAATTTCAAGCTACCAACATGACATCATCGAATGCAAAATTTGGGAACAAATTGCACAATCAGCTTTTAGGAGCCAATACCAGCTGGCTCCAGCCATGACTGCCTTCTTGGGATAGTTAGACTATATGCAATGAGGCTGGCTCCTGTCAACTGCTTCGGAAGAGTCTTAACTTGCAGGGAGAGTTAAGGGAGACGTTTTGATGATGTCCCTTTCAACTGTGCCTCACCTTTATGGCTTAAACACAAGCTGAGGAGGAGGCTGTTTAATTGGGTGAAGATTCATTTGGCCACTCTAGGTAAATTGTGTGTGACTGCCTACTATTTCAGTTTTTCATCATGGCAGTACAGAATTGTGGAAAGAACTTTGTATTGGGGTAGGGGTGTGGCACATTGAGGGACAGATCTTACTTGTATCCCCAGCTCTTCCAATTATTGGCTATTTCACTCTTGGGCAAATTATTTGCCATTCATGCCCTTTCCTTCCTTCCCAGCAACTTAGGAATAACAACCAGGCACCAGCTTCTTCCTAACCACCTCAAGAGCAAACCCATAGGGTTGTATATTTTGCTGTTCATCTCCTCCACTCTCCCTCTGGAAGTTTAAACAATAGGACCACAAATGGAAGACAGAAACAAGATGTCAGCAAACTTGCCAAGCCTGGAGCAAACTGCACAGTCTCCTCTGAAAGGATTTCACTGCTTTGACATTTAAAACTGGGATTTTTGCTTAGAATTCAAAAGAAATGAATATAATTTTCTCATTGAAATCACTAATCACTTTTGAATTCACTAATCCTTTATAATACAACTCCTAGCAGATGTTCCCAAACTGTAAAACCACACACAAAAATTTAAAAAGTACTGATTCCCCAGACCCCACCTCAGACCTGATGATTTATAATCCCAATCAGGCTGAGGAGTAGAGATGAAAGACAAAGCCTAAATTTTTAAAAAATTCCTTAGATGATTCTGATGCAGATAAAGCTTTGGAGATAACTGCTTTAGAGCAAGAAGAGACTTGATTATTATTCAACTGGGCAGCAATCAAAGTTAAACTGTATTTTCTAAATCAGCAGTCCAAATGGGGGCATTGACAGATCAGTGTTTCCAGTGATAAGATGCCAAACGTGTGTATCAGCGGTCCATCGAAGCGGCTCAGCGGTCCATCGAAGCGGCTCAGCGGTCCATCGAAGCGGCTCACCATCAAACTTTGAGATCCCCAAACTTCACTGCTAATGTCCCTGACTGACAACCCCTGTGGTGCTTGCCAACTGCCAGCCATTTTGTTCTCCCACCCCTCAAGCAAAGTCCCTGAAAAAAAAACCCCAAATGCTTCTGAAAGTATTAGGGAACCTGAAAGAGATGCTATACCTGGGTGACCCTGATTGCCTTCAGAGGCTGAAATAGCTGTCAGAAAGAGAAGCTCTTAGCCACTTGCAGCTTTTCGTGGATATCAGTTTTTGGTCTTTGAGTCAATGTAAATTAGGTGCATCAATTCCTATTGCAGCTGACTGTCAGCTAACATCTCTGTCCTTTATGATAACTGACTTGAGTATAATGAGCAAGCAAACACACTCTTTATCATTGTCCATCTTTCTAAGCTTCTGTGTATTGATTTTCAGCCTCAGGGCTGGGCTGAAACAGCCTTGAACTCAAAGTGATTTTTCTGCTCTGCCTCTTTCTTTAATTCATTTATGTATTCATTGGATATTTACAGAAAGTCCGACAATAGAGATGGTGTGGTAAAAAAATAAATTAAGCTGGAAACCCTGCTCTCATGGAGTCTCCCAGTGGGAGGACAATAACAAAATAATAAGCAAAGTAACAAATACATATGCAGTATGATGAACAAAATAAGTAAAATATATAGTATGGCAGATGGTGAGAAGTACCATGGAGACAAGTAACCCAAGGAGACAAGGAAGAAGAGTTGCAGGTAGGGATTGTGCACCAATAATGGAGGCAGTTAAACAGAATTTGATTGCTAAAGAAGATTCACAGGGCCTTAAATGACAATGCTTAAAAATCTGGAGTTTATTACAGGAAAAGGATACAATGGAGAAAAAGCATTAGAGTAGGGCTATACATCACACTAAAGACTACTTTGTAGCAAGGGATCTGGAGAGGTCAAGTGTGGAGATCTCTTGTCCTCCTTCTGTAAGGGCCCTGGCAGGACACACTCTTGCTTTCTGATTAGGAGCCATAGACATGTACATGGTATCTCTTAGAACCTGGGAACTCAAAATGTAGTTTTGGCTGAAATTTTTTAATATTTTTCTGGTGACATATGCATGTTTCTGCTATGTAACCAGCCTTTGCAGCAGAGATCTCTGAGGGTCTCACCCTGACCAGGTACAGATCATCAGTCTCATTGTTATCAATGCTGACAAGCTGGTACAAACATACCCAAACTCCTCACACCCATGGTTACATGGCAGCATTATTAATCAATAGGTTTCATGCCTTGGCCAGAGATCAGTGCCATACAGGTGCATTTCTTATTTCAACAGAATAACAGGCCAATTGTGGGCATGCTGCAATTAACTCTCACAGCACAGATTGCAATTCTAAGTAGCAATTCTGAATTCGAAATTGCAATTCTAAATAGCAGTTCAAAATTTCAAGGTGATAACAGAGCTAGCTATGGAGAAATCTAAGGCAGCTTTTGTTTCCAGGCAGGGAGAATAGCAAGTGCAAAGGCCCTGAAGCAGGACTGTATTTGGAGAAAAGCAGGGGACTCTCTGAGATCAAGGCTGGATGAGTGATAGGGAAACTTAGTAGATAATCTCAAAGATGTAAAGAGCAGGTTCTGGGTTGAAATCTGAATCACTTGGTCTTCCAAATGTTTCCGAAGTCTGTCTTGCTTTTCCCTTCATGTTGCAATGGAATATGTCAGTTCCAATTAGAACGGGGGTCCTTCACCTGGGTGTCTATGGACAGAATTCAGGAAGCCTGTAAATTTAAATAGTAAAACATCTTATTTTTACTAACCTCTAACTGAAATTGAACATTTCCTTCCATTAGGAATGCAGGCAACCAGAATAATATTAATATTAGCAGTATTTGTAACTCTGCCATCCATAGATATCACAGAGATTTTTATATCAGGTTATAGTTGTTGCAAATATTCTGAAATGTCTTTTATGTTCATAATTTCTTTGAAATTACTGAAGTTATTAACCTGCTTCTAGATTGTACATGATCATGGTCTTCCTGTCTTTAGATCAAATGATGAAATTGAATGTTTTCACAACTAGAGGTTAACCCAGAAAGCTCTGGAGCATCCTGATGTCTTTGAAAGATTATCTTTGCCTTGTAAAATGAGCTATGGAAATTTTTAATTCCATTTGCAGCAATGTATCTCTATGGAGGAGCTTTTCAATATTTGAAACCATTGAAACAAAAAATTGGTGTTATTCAACATGACGTGCCTCCACAGTTTAATGTTCTTTTTGAAAATAAACAACAATGGCCTTCACACAAAAATGTCTTTAAAAAGTCTTGTAACTTTTGTATATGTATTGTAGTGTTATTTTATTTGTTTCTATTTAGGGTGCTAAGAAAAAAGCACACATATTATTATACCATAAATTTATTCATTTCATTCATTTTACAAGAGCCATTAAGGTATACTTCACATACAATTCATAGACCTTTACCAGCTAAAAAAAAAAACACAACTCAGCAAGAACATTTTCTATTAGCTGTTCCAAACACATATGCAAGGTCTCCAGGATAACAGCTGGTATCTTGAGAAATTGAATTTTCCAGTGCCAGGTAAGGTTGATGAGGTATTAGCTCCTGAATGGAATATATCATATAAGATTTGACAAGCTTGAATTAATACCTAATGTTCTCGAAAGGGGTGGGAAATGATTGGAGAGCAATCAGGGAGCATTCTCAAAGAGGCCCCAGGCAACATGAAAGCAGATAAATAGAAAATGCACTCCATTAGCAGGTCACAAATGGACTGGAATGGGCTTGTTATTGCTGAGGAGAGAATGGAAGCTTAAGGAGATGTGTGAACACAGCAGAGAAACAGCAGCAAGGCTAATATTTTCCTCTCAGGTAACCAGAGATTTGTGGATAGTGCTAGACTATTTTGCATCTGGCTGAAGGCCATATTTAAATAGAAAGAGGGGCCTGTATGCTGAGAAATATGTGCCCCTTGGTTCCATTTCACTTGTTGATTTGGGGCTGTAACCACATCTGAAAATGGTCTAAATTCGATGCTGACAACCAACATTTAACCATACAGTGCTTTCTCTGTGCAATGCAGTGGAATCTTTTGGGGTTCTCTTGGGCTCTCTGACTTCTTGGGCCTGCAGTAGTCCTCAACTGGAGGTTATTTGGTCCCTTCCCTGAGGACATTTGACAATGTCTGGGGATATTTTTAGTTGTCACAACTGAAGGGTGCTACTGGTATCTAGTGGGTAGAGGCCAGGGATGCCAATCAGCACCCTACAGCGCACAGGACAGCTCCACAACAAAGAGCTCTCTGGCGCAGAGTGTGAATAGTGCCGAGAGGGGGAAGCCCTGCTGTAGAGGATGGTGCACATAACTGCCTGCGAGTGTCAGGCTTGCAGAAATGATGAAGGTCTCGAAGGAGGAGCAGAAGTGGCCAGGTACAGAAGGGAAGAAAAGGCATACCATTTTGTCTCTTCTGACACATTTTCCAAACACAACTCTGCTTTGCACTTCAGATTGTTTCATGTAAATTACTCATTTCTTTCCTGATTTCATCTTTCCTGTGGATATAAAAGGGGCAGCCAAGATAAGGGAGGGCTACAGCAAGGCTCTGGCACCACCCAGAACAGCACCCACATTTGCAGCTCCTCTGTTCAATAAATCTTATGCTAAACCATCGATATTAATATTGATATATTATATATCAATCATAGTATACTGTACATACTAGGATATGTTCTCTTTCTTCTACTTAATACTATTTTTAGTTCTTATTCAAATAAAGAACTTGCATGCACTCATAACTCATGTAGTAGACCAGCTGAATGATAATAGGATTTTCAAGCAATATTCCAACCTCGACCTAGAGCTGGAATTAGAGATAATCTGGCTTGTCTATGGAAAGGAAAGGCCATGCACAGACAACGAAAATGAATGAGAGAAAAATAAGGAAGCACAATTTTACAGAGTCGTGGGAGATGGAAATGGTACTCATACCAGACCTACAGTGGATTGAGAAGTAGGGCAAACTTTTAATGAGTTGCTGTCCTTAATCACATCTGGTGGTGCCTTTTCCCTCCACACAATCCATGGCCCATTTATCTCACCATCTTGTGGTCTACTGGCTGCTAACTATTCCTGTTCTGGTATTTGTTAATGAAAGCCCAAGATATTTCTAAGCAAAGTAATTGGAGGTTCTGGGAAACAGAAAGAACTCCAGACACAAAGAAATGGCTTTTAATGTCATGTTTTTGTAGGCTGGAAGAACAGATGTTAGGGCTGAGACAGGCATTTAGAGGATTCCTTCAATCACCACCTAGGCTGTCCCCTGCCTCTGTTCACTTAAGCAATATGGCTCACTGTTGCCCTACATGCTTTATGATCCATAAAGTTCCAGTTAGTCTTATCCAGCTCCATGATGTAAATGCCACCTGTACACCAACAACTTCCAAACATAAGAACTGAGAAGTGACCATCTGATTTGGCTATCACCAATACAATAATCAAACAGCAACTCAGATTCATTGAATATCTGAAACTTGATCATAGTATGTTGGAAACAAACGATAGGTGAGGAAGTGAAGAGGGCCATTCTTTCAAGAAGAAAGCAATGATCAAGTTCTGTTAAGGGAAACTCTTGGCCAACCCCTTAAGGAAGATGCCTATAATACCTGCATTATACCTCTGATTTTAGCTGTAGCTGAGATGGACAGTTCCTTGCAAATCTAGACCCAGCTGGCACAAGGCCCCACCTCAAGTGCATAACTTTCTGCATTCTGCTTTAAGGTCCCTTCTGACACCTTAGAAGCTCACTAGGCCCTTGTACAAGCACAGACCAGAAATATGAGGGAAGTACCCCCAGGAACTACCCTCACAGTGGGGAAGGGAGCTAATATATAAATACTCCAACCTCCTATATTTAGTGTGGTCATTTTTCTGCTTCTCTGGTGGAATAGAGCTTCCATTTAGCACAGCAATGACTTTGATAATGCACCCTGAGATTGGCTTTTCTTTCTTCCATGTCCCATTCTTTCTACTCACTCACTCATACTTCATTGCTATTGCCAAATGCCTTTGCTTGGATCTTGCCATTACCAGCACTGAGTGAGCTCTTGGCACATTAGAGATTTACTGAGCATGTTCACATACTGTACCAAATACCCTCTGTGGATACTAAGTAGCATTCCAGCCCTTCTAAGATCTCCCCTGTACTACAGGTGCTAAAAGAGTAGAAACTATGTCTCCCAAATGGCTTGCCATCAGGGTTCCAGTTTCATTCTGTTAATGAGGGCATAACTTGGAAGGCTGTTATCTTCCATTGGTGGTCGGAGGCAGGTGGCAAGGGCTGCAGATGCACCCCTGAAAACTTCCCACTTCAGCATTGCAAGCATCTGAGGTCATTGGTGGCAATTCCTGTGATCCTGTACTTTTTATCAATTTCTTTGACTTTCTCTCCAACCTTTCCAGGAGTTGCGTAAGCCTCTAATTCCCTTATGATAAATTTTTTCCTGCTCAAAATACCTAGAATGGTTTCTGTTTTGGGGGCCAGATCATGATTAATACACATATATTATCTATTTTTTTGAGAGACAAGGTCTAATAATTATATTCGACTTGCAAATGTTGATGGATTATAGATGAGGGAAAGGTAACAAAATCCAGCTCAGGTAACAAAGCAAAGTATATTGAGAGACGTTAGAAAAACGAAGCAAATGCATTATATTGGATGTCAAGGTGAAAATCATTTCAAGAGAAGGGGGACCCTTGATGATGAATATTCTCTTGTTTCCCAAGAGATGCCAGCCTGTATCAAGCTGATGGATATAAAACAGTGCAGGTTTAAAAGTCAAGGAATTGGAGCCCTCTGTAAGTCCTTGCAGGTAAATGAAGGAGGAAAGACGAGACATTACTTTCTTTGGAAACCTCATTGACATGCATGTAGTGACTGTGTTATCTGACTTCTCACGGACGCTGATGCAGTGAAACTGGGAATTGTGTACTGTGTAGTGCTGTGAAGTGAAAAGTACAATTTACTGCAAAAATTAAGAATTCTCAGTTACATGGCAGTTTCTAAATCTATATATAATGTTTTCTTGACAGACCAGGAAGGTAGCATTCTAAAATATAGTATTTTTAAAAAACTCTTTAGATCTGCTGGAGAATAGAATGAAAGATTCCTTTCTTCTGTTAGTGGGAGTAAAATACTAGTGCCCTAGTCATATATATGAGTCCAAATGTCTGAGTCATATAAAGAATGGACGCTTAAGTTAACATGTTTCCAAGGTAGACAGTTGTTTGACATTCCCTATATAAAGTTTTTTTATACTATTCACCCAATGATTTGGGGAATAATTTATTAGTCAACAATCCTAATTCCTAATCAATGATTTTGATAAAATATTGAGGGTATAGTTATAGAATGCACCCTAATAAAAAGGCATGTGTATAAGGGTTCTACAGAGAAACAGAACCAATAGGATGGATTAATGGATGCATGGATAGTAGATAGGTAAATAGACAGGTAGATAATCAGATAGATAGATGAATTTGTTACAGGCATTGGTTTATGCAATTGTGGAGGCTGAAAAGTCCCAAGATCTGCAGTCAGCAAGCTAGAGACCCAGGAGAGCCGATGGTGTAGCTCTAGTCGGAAGGCCAGCAGGCTCAAGACCCACAAAGTGCCAATGTTTCAGATGGAGTCTGAAGGCAGGAAAAAAAAAATGATGTCCCAGCTGGAAGGCAATTGGGCAGGAGGAATTTCATCTTATTCAGCCTTTCTGTTCTATTCAGGCCTTCAACCAATTGGATGAGGCCCACCCACATTAGGGAGGGTGATTTGCTTTACTCAGTCTATCGATTCAAATGTTAATCTCATTCAGAGACACACAGAATAATGTTTGGCCAAGCGTCTGGGCATCCCATAGCCCAGTCAAATTGACACACAAAATCAAACATAGCATGCAAATTCTGTGAAAGGGAACAAGTGCTTTCTGGCTAAGGACACTCAGAATGGATATATACATTCACTTGACAAACATTTTCAAGCCCAAACTCAGGAAGAGTTCCTGTTTTAGTTGACAGCAATACATTGACCCTATTTTCAAGGATCCCCTAGTGCACTAAGAGAAACAGACAAGAGTTGGAAAACTGCTCTTTTCCTTCTCATCTCCTTTATTCAGAAACTCACTACATGTTAAATGAAGCCAAACTCAGGCTGTTTTTATGTTGTTATTGACTCTGAGAATGCAGAAGGAGCACAGACAAAGTGCTTGGAGGAGCTGGAGATGGGCTCTTGAAAGAGATGACACCTGATCTGTGTCTTAAAGGACCACCCACATTTTGCTAGAAGGAGAAGAGGATGTAAAGGATATGTCAAATGACAGAGGCAAGAAAGAAAACAGCACATTCAAGAAATTACAAATAGTTATCATGAGGATTAAACAAAATAATACATTTAAAGACTAATGAAATAATGGCTCTAAACACCAATATCTGGCACTCAGCCAATGTTGACCCTGGTCTGCCTTTCCCCTTTCCCTTATATTCTTTGAGAAGACTATGAAGTTTTCAAGTGTCAGACAATATTTGGAAAACAGAGAAGTACTTCCATGTAATTCACTACTCTTAAAGAAATCATTTTCGCCTTGTAGAAGCTGTACCTTAACAGATGTTTCTGAGTGAATTTATTCATCATATCAAGCATTGCTTTGCAATGTGGGATGCTTTTCAAAAGCCCCTTTTGGGTGAACAGATTGTGTTGCTGCTGAGGGAATTCGCAGGAATGAGGCAATCACTGTAATTCAAACAATTTCTTCTCATTTAAGAGTACCAACTGCTTATATTAGTATTGACATGATCCATTTATGATGCATCTTAGCATCTCTGAAGTTTTTGGCTGTCAAATGGTCATCAGAACTGGGTTGACTCTAATTGCAAACAAGATCCTTCTAATCTCATTATCAAATCCTACCATGTGTGTTCTCAGTTGGATGGCTTGTGTGTGATACCACAACATGGGGAAACCATGGCCTAACTTTTCTATTCACTGAGCATCATTATTAGAATGCCTATCACACTATGATGACCATATGAATACAGGGATAAATGAGGACCCCCCTCCCCAACAGTCTGTCAAGTAAGAAAGATACATACACAAATGTGTGTGTGCACCCAGAAGTGATACTCTCCTTAAACTGTGACTGGACTAACACCTTACCTTTGACTTCTATGCACCAGCCTGTCACAGTGGATGCTATGTTTGCTTCATAAACATTGCATTTTCTTGAATGCATCATTATAAGAAAGTAATGAATTCTTTGTAGCTCAGTAAGGTGACAAAGCTGTTCATAACAACTTCTTGATAATCTATTAGATGCCTAATTTAACTTTCACTTTTCCTTCTCATCTCTTTCATTCAGAAACTTGCTGCATGCTGAATAAAGCCCAAGTCAGGCTGTTTTTATGATGTCATTAAATCTGAAAATGTAGGATAGTGATCACTTGAGTGGCCATGGCTTACCTAGGAATTTGGGCCTGACTTTCTGGAGAATGATGTGAGAAGAGTAAAATGATTTGATTTGTGAATAAAAATCATTTCAGTGGTTGGAATGGTTAGTAGGTAAGAGGAAATGAATAAAACTAGAGGTAGGGAGTCTAATTAGGAGATGATGGCATTAATTCCAGAGAAAAATGATGAGATCCTAAACCAAGCCTGTACCATTGGGATAGAGCAGAGGGGATGGGTGTGAAGGAGGTAATGTTAAAGAGGTAGAATAGGCATGCCAGTGGAAACTGGACATTGTGTGAGAGGGAGATGAAGAAGGCTAGGATGACACCAAATTTCTGACTCGAGTTCCTGTCTAGATGATGGTACTATACATCAGAATGGGCTGATGGGAGAAGGAGTTTTTATTGCATTGGTAGAGTGGGGAGGGATAATTAGTAGTTTTTTGGATATGTAGAGTAGAAAGTTTCTAGGACATTAGAAGTCAGATGGCGATTTGTCACTGGACACCAAGAAAGTCTGGCAGTAGGTGATAGGAGAAGTCATGAGCTTGATCGAGACTTCCCAGACAGAGAATGCACTGCGTGAGAAGAGAACACCAAACTGAAAAATCTTTTACTGATTTTTACTTATGTTCCCTCCACTCAGGGTGGGTCTAGAGCCCAAATATTTAACTGTAATATTATACTACCTATCTTTCTATCTTTTTTTTAGCTCTATCTCTTCTATCCATCCATCCCATTCCATCCATCTACGCACCCATTCATCCATCCATCCATCCATCCATCAATCTATTCATCCATCCACCTACTCATTCATCCATCAATCCATTCATTCAAACATCTAGCCATCTAGTCAACCATCCATTATTTTATTCAAAAAGAGAATTTAAAGATTCTCATAAAGAAATAAGCAGGTAATCATATAATATCAAAAGCTCCATGAGAGATAATTTGGTTGAAGGGATCAGGAAAGTTTTAATGAAACTCAAATTATGAATATGATTTTGAAAGCTTGGGGTGAAGAATAAGGAGGGGACATTTCCAACAAAGATTATCAAGGACCAATATATGTGTGAAATGGAGACATTTTGGTGGATGACTCTGATGCTGGTGATGATAAAGATGGTGAAGAAGAAGAGAAAACTTTACTTCACACCTTTTTCTTATTTTATTCTTACAACCACCCTGTTAAGTACAATGAAAGTGTCATATAAACAGTAGAATTCTTTTCAAATGTAAGGTATTATCATAGAGGTAGATGCAGGGCCACTTCCTTTGTCTCATACATCTCCAAGACCAAGTACTATTGGGTACTGAACCAGTGATTGACCAAGAAATTAAATAGCTGGCAATGCTGATTTGTGTGTAGCTGGGGATTTAATTATATTTTGCTATTTCTGCATTTCTGGCAAGTGTAGCTGTGGAGCATAGTTTGTTAATTTGTACACATGTGCACTGCAGCTGTGGTTTAAATAAAGCCCATTTATTCCTTGTTTCTTGCCAAAATGGAGCTGTAGTATCTTTTTGAGTCCAGTAAAAATATAAACAGACTCCTCCCAGAAGACTCCAATTTGTAATGTCATGAAACAACAGCACCCTGGTGCCTTTCTCCTTGTAACCAACTGCCCATCTCATGACTGAGAGTCACATGGGGTAGGTTCCCTCCTCCACCCCCGCCTTTTTTACCACTGAGTACCAAGATCTCACTTCTCTGCTAGTTCTTTTACAGCCCCAGAATGAAGGAATTGAGATAATGAGTTTTGACTCTTCTGGGTTATGCTATCTGCTCATTTTATCACAGCCTTCAAGGTTCTGGCCTTTGGATTTGCTACAAGATCCCTATTAGTGTATCAGACTCTCAGCTGTACCCTGTTTTGATGACCACACTTCACTTGAGTACTCTCTCTGTCAAGAATATTCTGTCCTAGCTTATGGATTAACTATGGTCAGATTTCCAGCTGGCAAAATGTTTTAAGCCATCTTCAGGACACCTGAGAGTTTTGGTCCTGAGCATCCCATGAAAGCTGCAGCTCACCTTTAGGGTTCAGCATGGCCCCAGTAGCCTGCAGAGGGTTGGGGTAGAGAAAGAATGGATTGGTTCATTTTTATTCTGGTAAAGATCATGCCAACATCAGCAGTTGAAACCAATTTTAATGGAGTTCTTAAGTCTTTGGATAACTCCTTCCAGTTCCAGGCTTATGGCCACCATCAAGTGATGCGGAAGAAACATTGTTTTCAATGAGCTGTATGAGGTATAGACTGACAGCTTTTCTCCAAAACCTCTGCTCTCCAGGAACATGGCTAGACTACTTCCCAGAATTCCTTGGGTTCATTGTGGCCATGTGATTGAGTATGACCAGTGGAATATAGACAGAAGTGGGAAAGGCCACGTCCAGCCCTCGCTCATGAAAACTTCCACTGGGGCCCTCCATAGTCTTCCTTTCCAGGAGAGTTTGAATGGAGGGCGCCCTCTGGAGGACACTTTGGGAGTTACATGTTGAAGACAGTGCAGCCACAGATTGAAGACGTCTAGGCTCTGAATCAACCCTTTGAGAAAGCATGACTGGTTCCACTGCACTGAAATGTTATGTGAGTGAGAAGTAAACTATTACTATGTTAAGCCACAGAATATTTGGAGCGTATCTGTTAAAGCAGCAAGTGTTAGTTTGTCTAATAGATGGTATGAGGTGTTGTGTAGAAATTGATGCTTGGAGAGAAGTCTGCTATAGGAGAAAAGTTGACAAATCAGAAGGGCATTCCATGGCTAGGGAGTTCCATGTGAATGGTTTACACCTTCACCAGTGCGTCACAGTACTCCCTGAGAACCTATCACAAATTCAAATCCTTGAGCTTTGCCCATGAGAGGGTTTCATTCAATTGAACTGGGAAGGGATAGGCATTTTAAACATTATCCTACATGATTGTGATGCAGGTGGACCAGGAAGGCTATTTTGCAAAGTGAAGAGAACATGGTCTTGCACAATGCTAAGGACATGTTTATCAAACGAATAATCAAATGAACAAGGAGCAGGAGAAAGCAAAAATGAGATTGGAAATGGGGAGACACGAGGAAAGAAGTAAACATCAGGGGAAAGCCTGGCCCTGAGGCACATTAGAAGGTGGGGACATTTTGTCACAGGTGGCTGGGGCTGATAATGGTAGACGAGGCATATGGAGTATGCTCCTGAGCTTGCCAGCCCTAATTTCCCAGGGGAAGCCCTCTGTTTTGAGGAGCCTGCCTTTCATCAGGCATTTTATGTACATCCTGCTGTCACCGTCCTCTTACAAGCTGCTCCTCTGCTAGAGGCATTTTCATGGCTAATGTCATTGACTTTATTTGAGATTCTGGGGGCAACAGAAAACAGAGAATACTGTGTAGATGGATTTAAAATCAGTTGTCACACTCAGCTTTTACTCATTTGGAGCACAAAATTTAATTTAAGCCAAAGAGATGAGATTTCTCTGGTCCTACAGTCTGTTTATCTTGTTTTCCTGATGCCCAGGTAATAAGGCACCCCCCTACTTTGCTTCGCTAAAATAAATATTATTCTGTAATCCACCCAGGGCTCTTCTGGTGCTAATGGCCAACCAGGGTCAGGCAGAGAGCAAAGAAGGGGTTAAGCTAACATGGGGAGCTAAGGGGTCATGATGAAATGCACCTTGAGTAATATGAGTAGATGCCACTTAGAGACTGAAGGTGATCGCAATAAATATTAGGGCGTGAGGATGGAGAACATGAGCAGGACATGTCAGGTGGACTAACAAACAATCCGGCAGGCTACCTGCCTGCTGCTGTGGGCAGGCAGGTGTGGCACTGTATGCACCTTCCCAATCAGGCTGTCTTAAAGGTTTCATATGTCCTCTGGCAGTAGCCTAATAACGTTTCTTTCAAAACAAACACAATGCCCTTATGTCCAAATGTCCAATAAAGGTCAACAGTTAATTATTGACATTATATCTTTAAAAATTTAAGGTATGCCATTATATTGGATGAGTATTGCTCCAAGAATGTCAACTAGAATCAAATCTTCACTTCTTAAAACATTATAATGGAAATATTATCATTTTAATATCATATCAAGCCATTATAACAAGAGCTACTATTTATGGAGCACTCAATGTGTGGTTCATACTATGCAAAGTACTTTATATATGTTGCCTTATTCAATTCTGAAAACAACCTTGTGAGACCAAGACCTTGTCTCTACTAGATTGGAGTCAAGAAAACTGAGAATTAGAGAAGTAAGAAACACGTTCAAGGTCTTAAGCCTTGCGAACAGCAGAGCCAGCCTTTAAACCTCAAGATAATTGCTTCAGTATCAACATTTTACAAAAATATATTTTTTAGCTAACTTTTATTAGGGGGTATATAATGAACCTTTACACCCATCATATCCTTTAATCTTCCCTACAAACTCATGGATTAGACATCGTGATCCCCATTTCGAGATGAAGGAAATAAGGCGTAGAGAGATTAGGTGTCTCGCCTAAGATCGTAGAACTCTTAAGTATGATAGACCTGTGATATGTTGATCCCAAGAGTTTCTGGCTGGGCTTTTAACTGCTATTCTCTGCTGTTTCTCATGTGAGTCAAGCTGCAATTTGGAGCTCCCTTCAATCTCCACCGTCCCGCCTGTCAACCTGTTAGATGTGCCGCTGAGGGAGGGTATCCTCTATTATTTAACACTCCAGTCTCTAAGTTTTTGATGCTGCTGGAGTTCTGAGGCTCTGGGGAGCTTCTATGAGGGGCCTGGGAGATTAATTTTGGTGGAAATGCTGGCAGAAAAAAACGTGAAATGGTGGATGCTTCAGAGATTTAAAATAAATTGCTGTGTGTGTATGTTATTTCCTTCTCATAACGCTCTCGGGGGTTGAATAAAGGAAAGCTATCGGATGCCTGCCCTAGCCTCAGTGCTGTCCCAGGAGCGATAAAAAGCCCCGTCTGAACTGGGGCCAGGTATTTGCCTGAGAAAGGAACTCAGCCGTGTGTAGAAATATATATGCAGCTGGCATCAAACGGGGGAAATGTTTAATCTGTCTTTTGAATAGATTAACAGTTGGCTTCAAGAAGGCGCTTCTGACTTTTGGCTGCATAGAGCAGGAGGAGAGGCTGTGCTACATAATGAGGATTAGGACCAAGGGGGAATTAATTGTGTATCTGCAATTAGCACAAAATAGCCATAAAATTATTTCCAGGAAGAGCCAGATTTCCTCATGTCAAACAGGGATTGAAAAAAATCACCTACACAGGACTTTTCCTAACAGTGTTGGCAAGGGTTTGCTTTCAAAAGTGGCATGACATAGAGCTGTGCTGCCCAATGTGGTGGCTACTAGCCCCATGTGGCTGTGGAGCACTTGAAATGTGGCCAGTCCAAATTGAGATGTGCTGTAAGAGTAAAGGACACACTGGATTTCAAAGACTTAGTAGGAAGAAAAGCCAAATATATTTTTGGTATGTTTTAAATGCTGATTACATGTCATAATGATAATATTTTGGACATATTAGGCTAAATAAAATGTGTTATGAAAATTATTCTGCCTGTTTATTTTTGCTTTTTTAAATGTGACTACTAAAGAATTTGAAATTACATACATGGCTCGCATTCTCTTTCTATAGAAAGGCAGTGCTCTCGATTCTGGCATGGGTTTTGAGGTCCAACATTGGATTGAAAGTATCTCTGCCACTCGCTTGCTGTGTAATTCTGGCAGAAGAGCACCTTTCTGAGATTCAGTTTCCAGTTAGGCAAACTGGGCAAACTATTACCTAAACATAGCATTATTATGATAGTAAAGGAACGAGCTTATTGGAAGTGGCTGGCAGAGTGGCCTGCACTGGATAAATACTAGTTTTCTCTTTCCCTTCCCTCTTGCTGCATAATTTTTAACATTTGAGGGAAATGATTTTGAATTTTGGTTCCTATAACCTGGCAAACTACTATTCAAATGTAAAGAAACACAAAGGTGTTTTTGGATACGTGGAGTCTCCTGGCGTCTCTTCAAAAGCATTACCTAAACATGGATGCCAACAGATTGAAAATGTAAGCTGAGAGAGAGAAAGATGTGAAATAAGAAGAATAGTAAGCAAAAATCCAGAAAAAAAACTGATCATTATACATGATTATAGATGTAAAAGTAAAATACTACTACTACTAACATTACAGTCCTGCTCCTACAATCCTAGGTGTTGCTACATTGGAGATAAACGGGAGAGAAGGAGGGAAGTGAGAGCACTGTCTTGTTCAGGAGGAGAATTTAGGTACTCATGGACTTTGAATACAAGTAAAATACTATAATTTTAAATAGTTTTGTTAAAAATTTAAGAGTATTAACTAGCAGAATAGAAAAATGATTAGTTCTAGGTTACTAAAGGGAAGTTAAATGGAACAAAAATAGTCAATCAACACAGCAATAGGCAAGGAAGTAAAAAGGGAAAACAAAAAGAAGTCATAGTAAACAGATACAGTGAAATAAAATGATATGAATAAATTCAAGAATATTAATACTTGAATGAAATGTGGGTTAAGTACACCTCTACAAAAAAGACAATGAAAAACTCAAATTGGTTACAAAATTAAAAATCCAGTTATTTGCTGTTTATAAGAAATAACCTTAAAGTGAAATATTAATAACATGGAAAAATGAAAAAAAGCAAAGGATGGAAAAGATATATAATGAAATGCTAAAATGAAAGAAAAAAGGAAGAAAGGACAAAAGAAAAGAAAGGGCAGAAATGTTAATATTGTTAAAATAAAAGTGAAGGTCAAAAGTAGTGAATAAAAGAAGTAGTTTATATTGACAATAGATACATTTATTTATGAACAACAGATTTTTTCTTTGAAATATACAAAGGGAAAACAAATAGAAATACAGGAGAATAGACAAATCCCCAATCACATTGAAAGCATTTAACATAACTGCCAGAAACTGATATAAAACACAAAAGTGTTGATATGTACAGCTTTTAATTACACATTTATGAAGCTTAACTTTATATATTTTCATAACCAACAAACTGAATATAATATTCTTTCCAAACATGTATGATAACAAATTCTCCAAAGCCTAAATCACAGACCAGATTTTCTGATCACAGTGCAACCAAATTGTAAATTAATGACAAAATAAAAGCCAAAGTAACCCAAATTACTCCTGTGATAAAGACGGACAAAAGCAAATTATTATTTAATAGTTCACTCAAGATAATGAGAGCCCTAGAAAAAAACAAAACACGTAGGGTATGGCCAAAGAAGAGCTTGAAAAAAATACAACCATGAACACATTTCTTAGAGAAGTAGAGACAATAAAATTAGCATTGAACTCGAATGTTTATAGCAGCACAATTCACAATTGCAAAGATGTGGAAACAACCCAAGTGCCCATGAATACATGAGTGGATTAATAACATGTGGTATATGTATACCACGGAGTTCTATAAGAACTATAAGAAGCTATAAGAAACGATGATATAGCACCTCTTGTATTTTCTTGGATAGAGCTGGAAACCATTATACTAAGTGCAGTATCCCAAGAACGGAAAAATAAGCACCACATGTACTCACCATCAAATTGGTTTCACTGATCATCACCTAAGAGCACATTTGGGAATAACATTAATCGGGTGTCGGGCAGATGTGGGAGGGGAGGGGATGGATGTATGCATACATAATGAGTGCGATGTGCACCGTCTAGGGGATGGACACGCTTGAAGCTCTGATTCGGGATGGCGGGGCAAGGGCAATATACATAACCTAAACCTTTGTACCTCCATAATATGCTGAAATTAGAAAAAAACATAAAAACTAAAAACAAAATTAGCATTGAATTCCAAACCCGATAAAAGAACAATGGAAAACCTGAAAGAAGCAGAAATAATAAATTATGAAGATAAAGCAGACATTAATGTTATTTTTCTGTAAAATATATAGTTAATCAATAGAATACAAACCTCAGTGTTTTAAAATACCCCTCCAAATCAAATAGTCTATCCATTGACAAGTCTGATGTTAAGAAAAACAAAGAAACCATGAATAGATAATCTTAGGAATTAAAAAAGGTCATAATATGAGATACAAAGGAAATTTTCATCATGAGAGGATTCAATATGTAACTTTGTTAATAAATTTTGAAACATAAATGAAATTAGTTTTTAGACTATATGAATGTTTAAAATTGACTGAATAAGATGTATCAAAATGGAATAGAATAATAATCACAGAATAAATTAAAATGATATTCAAAAGTCTATTCCCAGAAATGGTCTACACTCAAGTGCCATTTTTTTAGTGATTTCTCCAAAACCTTTAAATGCAGATAGCTTCCATGCTTTGTGAACTTTTGAGGTTAGTATTATACTGATAGAAAAATCAGAAAACTATTTCTCTCTCTCTCTCTTTGTCTCTCTCACACACACACAAACATTTGGTCAACCTAACCTATGAGCTTGTATGCAGAAGTCCTAAGTAAATTTAGCTTTTGAAATCAGAAGTGTATTAAATTAGGATTGTATAATGATTAAGTAGGGTTTATCCAAGTAATGCAAGGATGGTTTAGAATTTGGATATTGATGAGCATTATTTATGACAACAGCAGATTAAAGGAGTCAAAATTAGTAGTCATCTCATGTATGCTCAAAAATCATTTGATAATTAAATTTAAGATTGGTTTCTCTTGTCCTTCATCAAGAAATGTAAGAAGCATTTTTATCAAATCCAGGAAGGATACAAAATGCCCATTCTCACCACTGTACTGCCAAAGCAGGAAGATAGGGAAAGACACAGAGGCCTAACTATAGAAATAAGGGAGAAAACCTCCTTTGCCTGAAGATAATATGGATTATCTGCTTTGAAAATCCAAAAGATTTTTCTAAAAAATGATTAACACCATGAAGAATGCTCATATAATTGATAAGATACAAAATGAAAATATAAACATTAATGGCCTTCTTATACTAACAACCTACTTAGAAATGGAATTCTTAAAAGATTATATTTGCAATAGAAACACTAACAGCAAATACACTTTAAGAAATAAAACCAGGATAAAACCTAATACAATTTATAAGACTTAGATGAAGAAATTTAAAATAAAATCTTTACTGAAGGATATTAAATAATATCTGAAAAATGCAGTTATGTCATGCTTCTGGATGATAAAACTCAATGTTGTAAGGATACAAGCTTTTGCCAAATTCATTTATAAGTTAAGTGCTTTCCAACTCAAAATTCCAACCAGAATTTTTAAAAGGAAGTTTACAATCCAACCCTATAATTCATATAGAATGGAAGATATATAATAAAAGCCAAGAGAGTTCTAAAAAGGAATATTCAGGATAACTTGCCATATTTGAAACAAAATGTTTTATAAATACTCTATAAAGCCACAGGACTTCAAATAAAACCTATAGCACTTAAGACTAACAGAAATACATTAATAGAACAGAAAAGGGAATTCAGGAACTGATGCATGTTTATTTGTAATTAGTAGATGACAAGTTTACTGGGCAAAGATGGACTAGTCAGAAAAAGAAACTGACATAATTTGCTATCTTTGTGAAAAAAAACAATATTTTAGATTCCTAAATCACATAATTTTATTTTTTATGTATTTATTTAAATTATTTATTTATTAAATAAATTTCTGTTGGATTCAAGAGCTGTATGTAAAATCAAAATTATGAAAGCATTAGAGAAGATTTAGGAGAACATAAACAACATAAAATAATTTTCAAACTTTCTTGCTATTTAAGTGGAAAAAGAGAAAGCACAACACAATACATATCATTTGTTATGTCAAAGTAGAGAAAAAAATGAAACATGAGCATAGAATTAGGAAAATCCGTATCAATATGCCTTCCGTGGTTACTTCTAGAAATCACCTGAAGTCCAGCAGGAGAAAAATAATTAAATTATGAGAATTCCTGAAATGCAATATTATTCAGCCATGAAATAAGAATCAAGGGGATATATAACATATATTACTTACACTGAATAATCTTCAGGACATTTGTTAGTTGAATTAAGGGGGCAAGTCACCACGCAACATGTATATGTATATATGTAGATGTACAGTTACGCACCTCATAAAGACATTTCTGTCAATGACAGACTGCATAAAGGAAGGTGATTCCATAAAATCATGATGCAGCTGAAAAATTCCTGTTGCCTAGTGACACTGTAGACATTATAACGTCATAGCACAATGCATTACTCACGTGTTCGTGATGATGCTGGTGTAAACCAACCTACTGTGCTGCTAGTTGTATAAAAGTATAGCACATATAGTTATGTACAGTACATAATACTTGATAGTAATAAATGACTATGTTACTAGTTTATAGATTTACTATACTATGCTTTTTACTGTTATTTTAGAGTATACTCTTACTTATAAAAAAAAAAGTTAATAGGCAGGTCCTTCAGAAGGTCTACCAGAAGAAGGCATTGTTCTCATAGGAGATGACAGCTCCATGCATGTTATTGCCCCTGAAGACCTTCCAGCAGGATAGGATGTGGAGGTAGAAGACAGTGATATTGATGATTCTGACCTTGTGTAGACCTAGGCTAATAAGTGTGTTATGTCTTAGTTTTTGACAAAAAAAGTTTAAAAAGTGAAAAAAAAAATTTAAATAGAAATCACCTAATGATGCATTTCTCAGAATGTATTTCTGTCATTAAGCCATGCATGACTGTAATTTATTTGTAATGTAAAACCATAGAAAAAGTAATAAAACAGACGAAGGACTGGAATGATACATACTTTTTGAGGAGGATAACCTTTAGTGAGGGGTTGGTGGAGGGGCATGGGCAGTGATTTGGATACTTTGCTGTTTAAGTCTTCAGCGCTGTCCAATAGAACTTTCTGTGATGAAGGAAACGTTCTATATGTGTGCTGTCCAGATCAGTAGGCACTAGCAACATGTGGCTGTTGAGCACTTGAAATGTGGCTGGTGTGACTGTGGAGATGAATCTTTAATTTCACTTATTTTTTTTTACTTTAAATAGCCACATACAACTAGTGGCTACTATTGGACAGTGCAGCTCTATATACTTTTATATTATTTGTAAAGACTTTTAAAAATAATATTATAAAAACGTGACCTTTGTTATGGTTAGGTTATGATGTGATAACCAACTGCTCTGAAAAATCTCTGTGACTTAATGAATGCTTATTTCCCTCTCACATTACACATTTTCTTTTTTTTTTTTATTTCATCTTATTGTTATGGGGGATACAGAATTGCAGGTTACATACGTTGCCCATGTACTGCCTTTCCCCCCAAGTCAGAGCTCCAGGTGTGTCTGTTCCCCAGGTAGTGCGCGTTGCACCCATCATGTAGGTATATATCCCTCCCTTCCCCACCCCCCCCTTCCCGAGTCAGCACCTTCAAGTGTTACCATTCCCCAAACGGTGCGCAATGCACTCATTGTGTAGGCATACCCCCCTCCCCTCCCCCACCCCCAACCTCAGTCTGATATCCGACTGGTGTCATTCCCAGATGTGTATTTAGGTGATGTTCAGGGAAACCAATTTTCTGGTGAGTACATGTGATGCTTGTTTTTCCATTCTAGGGATACTTCACTTAATATAATGGGTTCCAACTCTCTCCAGGAGAACCATAGAGATGTCGTATCTTCATTATTCCTTATAGCTGAGTAATATTACATGGTATACATATACCACAGCTTACTAATCCAATCATGTATTGATGGGCATTTGGGTTGTTTCCACATCTTTGCTATTGTGAATTGTGCTGCTATAAACATTTGGGTACATGTGTCTTTGTTATAGAATGACCTTTTTTTCCTTTGGGTATATGCCCAGTAATGGGATTGCTGGGTCAAATGGCAGGTCTACTTGAATCTGTTTAAGATACCTCCATAATGCTTTCCACAGGGGTTGCACTAGTTTGCAGTCCCACCAGCAGTGTATTAGTGTTCCTGTCTCTCCACACTCACGCCAACATGTGTTGTTTTGGGTTTATTTGATAAAGGCCATTCTCATTGGGGTTAAGTGATATCTCATTGTGGTTTTGATTTGCATTTCTCTGATGATTAGGGATGTTGAGCATTTTTTCATATGTTTGTTAGCCATTCTTATATCTTCTTTTGAAAAATTTCTATTCATGTCCTTTGCCCACTTTTTGATAGGGTTGCTTGATTTTTTTCTTGCTGATTTTCCTGAGTTCTAAATAGATTCTTGTTATCAGTCCTTTATATGATGTGTAGTATGCAAAAATTTTTTCCCATTCTGTAGGTGGTCTGTTTATTCTCGTGACTGTTTCTTTGGCTGTGCAGAAGCTTTTTAACTTAATCATGTCCCATTCATTTATTTTTGTTGCTGCTGTGATTGCCTTGGGGGTCTTCCTCATAAATTCTTTGCCTAGGCCAATGTCTGTAAGAGTCTTTCCTACATTTTCTTCTAGAATTCTGATTGTATCACGCCTAAGGTTTAAGTCTGTTATCCACCGTGATTTGATTTTTGTGAGAGGTGAAAGCTGTGGGTCCTGTTTCAGTCTTCTACAGGTGGCTAACCAATTCTCCCAGCACCATTTATTGAATAGGGATTCTTGTCCCCAGAGTATATTCTTTCCCGCTTTGTCAAAAATTAGGTGACTATATGAGGATGGTTCTATATTTGGATTTTCTGTTGTGTTCCACTGGTCTGTGTCCCTGAACTTGTGCCAATACCAGGCTGTTTTAAGAACCACGGCCTTGTAGTATAGTTTGAGGTCTGGCAAATTAATACCTCCCATTTTGTTTTTGTTGCTTAAAATTGCTTTTGCTATATGGGATCTTCTTTGATTCCATACAAAGTGTATAATTATTTTCTGTAAGTCTGTAAAGAATGATGTTGGTAATTTAATAGGGATTGCATTGAATCTGTAGATCACTTTGGGTAGTATAGACATTTTAATAATGTTGATTCTTCTGATCCACGAGCATGGTATATTTTTCCATCTATTTGCAAGTTCTGCTATTTCTTTTCTCAGTGTTTCATAGTTTTCCTTATAGAGGTCCTTTACCTCTTTAGTTAGGTATATACCTAGATATTTTATTTTCTTTGTTGCTATTTTGAAGGGTATTGAGTCTTTAATTTGGTTTTCCGATTGACTGTTATTGGCATATATAAATGCCTCTGATTTGTGTATATTAATTTTGTAGCCTGAGACTTTGCTATATTCGTTAATCAATTCCAGGAGTCTCATGGTTGAATCCTGGGGGTTTTCCAGATATAACATCATATCACCAGCAAAAAGTGAGAGTTTGATCTCTTCCTTCCCTATTTGGACTCCCTTGATTCTGCTCTCTTGCCTGATAGCTCTCGCAAGGACTTCCAATACTATGTTGAAAAGTAATGGAGACAGTGGGCAGCCCTGTCTGGTTCCAGTTCTAAGTGGGAGTGCTTTCCATTTTTCCCCGTTCAGAATGATGTTGGCTGTGGGTTTGTCATATATGGCTCGTATCATTTTTAGGTAGGTTCCATCAATGCCTATTTTGTTAAGCGTTTTTATCATAAAAGGGTGTTGAATTTTGTCAAATGCTTTTTCTGCATCTAATGAGAGTATCATATGGTTTTTGTTTTTGCTTCTATTTATGTGGTGAATTACATTTATAGATTTACGTATGTTGAACCACCCCTGCATCTCTGGGATGAAGCCCACTTGGTCGTGGTGGATTATTTTTTTGATAAGTACTTGGATTCAATTTGCTAGTATTTTATTGAAAATTTTTGCATCTAGATTCATGAGAGAAATTGGTCTGTAGTTCTCTATTTTTGTTGCATCCTTTCCAGGTTTTGGTATCAATGTTATATTGGCTTGGTAGAACGTGTTGGGGAGAATTCCATCCTTCTCAATATTGGAGAATAGTTTATGTAGGATGGGCACCAGTTCTTCTTTGTATGTATGGTAAAATTCAGGTGTGAAACCATCTGGACCAGGGCTTTTCTTTTTGGGAAGGTTTTTTATTGCTGTTTCGATTTCAGTTCTTGATATTGGTCTGTTCAGGTACTCTATTTCTTCCTGGTTGAGCCTGGGAAGACTATGTGTTTCTAAAAATTTGTCCATTTCCTCTACATTCTCCAGTTTGTGTGCATAAAGATTTTTGTAGAATTCATAGATGATATCTTGTATCTCTGTAGCATCGGTTGTGATTTCTCCTTTCATGTTCCTAATGGAGGTTATTAGAGATTTTACTTTTGTGCTCTTGGTTAGTCTAGCCAGGGGTGTGTCTATTTTGTTTATCTTTTCAAAGAACCAGCTTTTTGTTTTATTAATTTCCCTTATAGTTTCTTTGTTGTCCTTTTCATTTAATTCTGATTTGATCTTAGTAATTTCTCGCCTTCTGCTGGGTTTGGGGTCGTACATTACACATTTTCATCACGAATTGGCTGGGGGCTCTGCTCTGCGTCTCGTCACCCTAGGACCCAGGCTGACAAAGCAGGAGTCTCACTGGTCGCCATGGTGAAAGGACTGAAAGGATTGTGGGGGGGGGGGGCTCACAGTGGCAATTTAAAGCTTTTCTCCTGGAAGGAATTAATACACGTCCCTTTTGCACTTCATTCACTAAAGCAAGTCTCATGGCCACCCTGAATTCAAGAGGGTGGGGAAATATAAACAGACCCAATACCCAGAGGGAGGAGAATTTGCAAACAGGCTTAATGTTTACCACATTTGTATAATTTTCTTTTTAATTAAGGAAAGAAAAAAGAAAAGCCAAGTGAGAAAACAGGAGCTCAGACCTCTATGGTAACATTCATAAAAGCGTAATCGATATTTGCAACGTTTTCACTCATTCCCTTCCTCATTTGAATAAAAAACGGTTATCTTCATTTATAGAACTGGAACTTAGAATATGCTGAAAAAGTAGGTTATTGCTTCTAGAGCTATTTTGGTTGAATACCTGGGGAAATATTTCAATAGGATTTAACATTTCTTATCTGGTATTCAGGATAATAGTGAATACATATCTATTTTTTTCAAATAATTTATTTTGAGAAACTATACCAATTACTGATAATACTATGATTAATGATGTTCCTGCAACCGTGTGCATGTGTCTTCTGGCAATATGATAGTGTGTGAATTTGATGGCATCTGGAAAATTGGTAGAAGAGCGAATTCACTATTCATTTCCACTCTTCAGTGACTGCAAACGAAAGCAGTGCCATATTAAAAAAAATATAAAATACTGGAAAAAATGTGAAGGTAAATTAACCAGGAATACGGGCCGCACTAACTCTGAAGAATGGGTCTCTAAATCCCTGTGAGAACTGATTTTGCTTACTCTGTGCAGGTTTGAGTCTGATAAGGAGCTAACACAGGGTGAGAAACATTTTACCCTACAGAACCTTACTTTATCTTGGTGGAAGTCTAGGAACTAATGGGAGAATAAATTCAGTCACTCTGAATACATTACTGACTATTCAATTCAGAATTTATAGAAAAGAAACATGGTGCTTTATCAGTGACTGCTTCTTGTACCTTTCTGGTAGCTAGCACATTGCCTAAGCTGAGTAAATCCCAAATTCACCTGGTGATATCATTTAAGGCTCCTTTATACTGTTGAGCTGTGCATGAAATTCAGTGTGTCTCAGACAAAGTCTATGTCAGAGCACTTAATTCTTTGAATAGGAATGAGTACTAAAAGGAGTGAGTTGAATGAAGCCCACTGACCAAACACCCCCAAGAATACATCTGTACACAGACAAAATGAGGTTTACTGAGCTTGTTTCCACAAGGGATGCCATCCCTCAGGAAGGAGAACTGTGGATTTGGGAGGACCTCCTTAAAGGGCGTAGGTTTGTGCTAAATCCTCTAAGGAGGATTTAAGGAATCAGGGCCTCTTCTAGCTTCTCTGTTATCAAGGAGCTGGGACAATTTGGTGATTGGGTATCTTAATAATGTTTATTTAGGAGGCAGGAGGATTAAAGCAAGGCCTGAATGATCATTTGTAAAGAAGCAGCAGTCACTTGTGATCAGAAGAGAGGGATGTTGAATCATTTTTGTGGTTCTGGATTGGTCTTGTTCCATGCACGGTCACAGGGTGGCCTTGTCTGAACATAGTTCAAATTTTGTAAGTGTTGCTTATGGTCACTTGAGAATATTAGGGTTGGCTTTAACAGGGCTGTTTTTCACTTTTACAGGCACATAGCTGCCTCCTTGTTTCCTAGCCTCCTGTATTTAATTACTCTGTCAGATTGACTTTCAGTGGAATTTCAGAGAAACAATGTGCTGCTAAGGTTTTTGGAGGAAAGGGGAACTTTGCCAGATATTACTAGGGTTTTGTGGGCTTCAGGGGGAGGACAAGCCTAGAGGAGGAACCTGAAAGAGACAACCATTCAACTGTATAAATGAACTGACTTGTGTCCAGATGAGCACATATAGGCCTAACCATCACCTGTACACACATGGAAGAGGAATGTAGCGACTGCAGGAATTCTTGGTCCCAATTCCTCCTGCCTCCCTATATCCATACTCTTGCCTTGGCTTTATCATAGTATATATTCTCACCTTTTGACTTTGAACTTGGCCATGTGACTTGTTTTGGCCAATGAAATTTTTAGCAGACATCATTAAAAGCAGAAAAGACTTCTTTGAGGAAACGCATTAAAGCCAAGCTCCGAAAGACAAGAAGTTAGCTAAGCAAAAAAAGGGAGCAGGTGTGGGGAGAATGAGCTTTTCAGGAAGAGGAAAGAGGACTTAAAGAGATGCAGAAGAGGGGAGCACAGAATTCAATGGAGAGGGAGTGCATTAAGACTGGTGTGATAGGCAGGGATTAGAAGATAGTCTTACAGGCTGTACAGCAGATTTGGAAATTTATCCTAACAGTAATGGAAAGCTATGGAAAAGCTTTAACCTGGGAGTGACATGATCTAATTTATTTTTTTGAAAGATGGCTTTGGTTGCAGAGTTGTTATTATAATTGGGAATAGAATTTGAGACAAATGAGTCCTAGTATTTTTCCATCTTTGTCAGGGTGCCACAAAATACAAATTGGCTCTCTCATTTGTTCCATTAAAATCAATGACTTTGTTTAGGCAAAGTGGCTCTTGGATATTATCCCAGAGAGGGGTTGAAGGGTTCTTCATAATATTCTAAATTTACTAAATGAAAATAAGAGAGTAGCCGAGAGGATTGATTTTGGGGTGAGCCAACAGTCGTTGGTGACACTCGGCCAAGCAAAGAAGGCCCATTAGGCTGTGTTTAGAAAGCTGTGGCTGTCACTAAGAGGACACCATTTTCTTCCAAGGGCAACTAACTCACTGTGGAAATGAGGTTGATAAAAATAAATAGCATTTTTCTGTATGAGAACTTAAAAGACATAACTCTTTCCAGCATAGCCTCTTTCTGATTATTCAGATTTGGATCTCATCTGGAGGTGCAGTTTTCTATGCCATATGTCAGAACATTGGATTCTCTCATTTAGAAACCCAGGAGGGCTGATATGACATATTCTTTCATAGGAAAACAAAATCAAGCTTAAAGTGAGATTAGATGACACCGAGTCTTAGAAACTTGGAATTCTAATAACAGGAAATTAAATTACAAGAAGTTTGGCTTCATTTTTTTTAGGTTGGCTTGTTTTCAAAATTTCTAAATTTCTAAAGAATTTTAGAAACATTCAAAAAATGGGCAGTGGATTGCTGATTTTGCTGGTTACTTTAGGTTTGGGGCCTGATTTGTCTTTATAACCTGGTAGTATCCATGCTTTTATTTCCAGAATGAATGACTTATGAGGGGAACTTTGGTTGCACCAAAGTTGTATGCAGGCTAAAGCGTTATGTATTTGTCAGGAGAGCACATTTTAGGGCACTGAATTGTATAAGCATGAATTGTGTTAAATGTTGACACAGGTTTGCTTTTTTTTTTTTTCAGACAGAATCTCACTCTGTTGGCCTGGCTAGAGTGCCGTGGCGTCAGCCTAGCTCACAGCAACCTCAGACTCCTGGGTTCAAGTGATACTACTGCCTCAGTGTCCCAAGTAGCTGGGACTACAGGCATGCGCCACCATACCCAGCTAATTTTTTCTATATATTTTTAGTTGTCCGGCTAATTTCTATTTTTTTAGTAGAGACGGGGTCTCACTCTTGCTCAGGCTGGTCTCGAACTCCTGAACTCAAACGATCCACCCGCCTCGGCCTCCCAGAGTGCTAGGATTACAGGCGTGAGCCACTGTGCCCCACCAACACAGGTTTTAAGAGTTTCTCAAGTTTAGACCTGTTGACATTTTGAGCAGGATAATTCTTTAGTGTGTGCAGCCGGGAGGGGGGGGGGGAGGGGGGGCGGGGAGCAGGCTTTCCTATGTATTTTTGGACGTTCAGTAGCTTCTTTGGCCTATACCCACTAGATGCCAGTAACTGCCCCCCGCCCCCAACACACAGCAGTAATAACCAAAAATGTCTCCAGATATTGCAAATGTTCCTTGGGGTGCCAAATCACCCCAGGTTGAGAACTATTGGGTTAAATACTATCTCAACACTGTTTATGAAATGACTGTTGGACAGAGTTTAACTGTTTCTTACTTTTTTGATTATGACAATTTTAAGATAGGCTGTTTAGAGATACGTTCAGACCTCCACACTAGCCTAAGGGAAGACTTCCTGAATATGTTACCCTGTACTTTCAATCATGGCTGAAGTCGTGAGTGAACACTGGGATGAAATGTCAGAGGTGCTTATTGAGGTTTATAAAACCTTTCACTGGTCCCTGATGAGGGTAAAAGAATTTAAAAGATATGTGTGTGTGAGAGAGGGAAAGAGAGAGAGAGAGAGAAAGAGAGAAAGAAACTCGAGTTCTATTTCTTAAAGAGCTTGGAAAAGACTCTGAATTCAAATTCATTGTATTATATGCATTAAATGCATGTGACAAAGTATGAAAACTAAACGTTCATTGAATAAAATATCCATCAAAGTCAATTTGCTTTTTCCATTTACTTTTAGATATCAGAGCAAGGACTGAGAAATGCTGTGGCCTACCAGGATGAAGGGCTGCTGACTGAGGTCACATGTTGATTATGTTTAAGAATACTCAGGAAGGGCCAAATACAAGTGGTATTGTGACCACAAACAAGTGATAAAGGAAATTGAGAGGGTGGATTTAGAAATGACTTTCATTCAAAGAATTACTGGGATATGAAATGAGGAACTAGGTTCCCTAGAGAAATAGCTGAAGTCACTAAGCATCAAGTCATTTGAAATAGTGAGGGATGACTCATAGCATGTCTTTGCAGAGTTTGCCTAGCCTGAAATACTTATGGGAAGATTATTCCAAGGAAATTAATGAGATGAATCTAAATGTTGCTAAATTATCAAAGAGAGCTAAAGATGAAAATGGAGAATACAAATAATCCAATAATCCATTCCTTAAACAAGAATGAAACACCCATGTGAAAATAATACTCTTATAGCTAACAGGGACGCATAGTGGTTAAGGATGTGAGCTCTTGAAACAGACTGCCTGGGGTAGAATCCCAGCTCCATCACTAACTAGCTGTGTAGCCTTGAGCACACTTATTTTCTCTGTGCCTCACTGCCCCATTTATAAAATAGAAACCATGTAATAGTCTCTACCTTATAGGGTTTTTCTGTGGATTAAATAAGTTAAAACACACAAATCAGTTAAAACTATTTTATTTTATTTAGAAAACATTAGTTTTAATTCTACAAAGGAAATGTTAGATATGATTATTAATCCAAGGCTCAAGAAACTATGACTTGCCCATAGTCATAGACCTAGTTAGATACAAAGTTAGGACTTGGACTTTCAGTTTACATCATTTTCTTTTATGTCAAGAAGCTATTCACATCCATGTAACGTATGTGTGCATGTGTGTGTGTTTCTGTGTGTTTGTGTGTGTGTAGATTGGGGAAAGGTAAGAGCTAGACATGGAGGCATAATAGTAAAACTTTTATAGTGCTATCATATTTGAGTCTCAAGCCAATTTTGCAGTGTAAGCTGAAAAGAAATCCCCATTTTGCAGATACAGGAACAGAGATTCCGTAGAAAAGTTAAGCAAGTTGCCCAAGATGTCAGAGCCAATGAGTAGGAGAATTGGAATTAAAAACCAGGGCTCCTGACTCCTGTTTTGTGTCTCTGTTCTCACACCCCCGCCCCATCCATGACTAAAGTTGAATATAGGAGATATGGCAGGAGAAGAATAACTGAGGTTCTAGGAAGCACAGTGGCCTGATGTCCTGCAGGCAAGGGCCATTACGAAGGGCTTATTGGAAGGGACAGAATCTGTCTAGGTCTTTTTTCTTCCTCTGAAGAGGGCCCTTGAATCCATTCATTTAATTCCAACCCACCTTCCATGCGCTCCATCGTCTCTCACCTGGTCTCCTACCTTCTGACTGGTCAATCCATGTCCTACTTGCAGCCATAATGATGATTCTAAGCAATAAATCTAATCATGTCACTCCTTTCCCCCCTCCACTCTCATCCCTTAAGGGACTCTTCATACCGTCTGGATCAAGCCAACCTCCTCCAGGGCAATTGCAGTCTTTCAATTCTGCCCTGTGCTCGCTTATCAAGACCTACCTCTCCCCACTACCCCTATGTTCCCTCCAAGCTGAAATATATTTCAACCTTCTCTAATGCATTGTGATCTCTTTTCATCCTGCCCTCTACATGTGACCCTCTTGCAGCATTCAACACTTTGTATTTTAACTGTCTGTGGGGACTTTGAAAAATGGGTAGTGTCATCAGGCAATAAAACTTGGGCAGAAGACCTTGGCAAAATCAGTCATTATTAATATTTAACATGTATTAACATTATTGCTCTGAGAAGATGCTATAAATTGGCCTTGCAAGAGTTATAGTTTCTGCCAGTGGGATACATTTAAATTCTAATGCTGGAGCCAACATTTCTGAAAGGATCTTCCACTCTTTGTGACTTGGAAAACCAAACAACTCTCTGCAGAGATGTCTGATCTCCTCTGACTCCCTTACCCCCTCCCCAGCATAAGATCCTCTCTGATCTTCAAATAAGGCACATCTGGGTGCATTTGCAATCTGGTATCCTATCTTCCAACAGGCCTATGCGTGTAGCTAAACTTAGTCTGGAATCCATGCCTTTCCATGGCCTTTCTTCCCTCATTTCTCAGGGAGTGGAAACTCAGAGGATCTGGAATTTCTGGCTTCATCCATAAGCCAAGACCTGTGACCCCCTCCTAGCCCTCTTCTGCCAGTTCTCAATCCCTTCTAGGCCTGCTCAAGGTTGCACATAATGTCTCCTGTGCCCTCTGAGGCCCTGCCTCCCTTACTCCCTAGGGGTACTTCATACCTTCCAGATGGATAGAAATGGCAAAACAGTGTGAGCAGTGCATGGCTTATCTGCATACATCTTACGATCACAAAATATTAAATCAGCTTGACCAAGAAAAGAAAGATTTATCTTGGAGCCTCGATCTAGGTCCTTCAGTTCCACTCAAGTGTCAAAAGAAACAACTGACAAAAAGTCAGAACTCTAACTGCATGTGTCCTGGGTCTTCAGAACAATGTAATAATTTAAACCAAACAAAAGTTTAGGACTTTTTTTAAAAGGAAAAACTATGGAGATTATAGAAAAATTGTATAATTATATGGAAATTGTTGTTCAAATCATAATTATTTTCTCAGTTAATTTTCTGCTTTGTAGTGAATAGTCCACTGTGTAACATAAATGATTATGATTTGTTTTTAATATAAAATGAGAGTATATTAAAATGGAAAAGAAGTTTTCACTTTAATTGTATAGATGACATATTGAGACAATGTTAACCAATAAGTAACCTAGAAAAATAGAGGTAGAAGTCTGATTTTTCAGCATACTATACTTATCCATATTCATGTTCTCAAGTATAATATGATCTAGAATATAAACTTCATGTTTGTTTTATTTTTTATTGTTGCCTTTATGCCTTTTGAGGCAGCTTATCTCATTTTGCTAGAATTTGAAGTCTTATGTTTACTTGTCTAACTTACCCAACTGACTCTAACTTCCAGAGGACAGAGAAACTTTCTTTCCCATGTGTGCATTGAGCTCTGTCCCTGAAAGAACCTTCAGTTAGTATCATAGGAGGCAAAGACGTGTGATTTAGAGTATAAAGCTCTACCAGGGGTGATTTTGCCCCCAAAGACATTTTTGGTTGTCATAACTGGTATGGAGGGGTGTTTGCTACTGGCTCTGGTGGGTAGAGGTGAGAGATGCTGCTAAAGATCCTACAGTGCACAGGTCATCAAGGAAACATTCTCCCCTAAAGCCTCCAGAAGTACAGCCTTGCCAACACCTTGACTTTAACGCAGCGAGAAAGACCCATTTTAACTTTTGATCTCCAGAAATGTAAGATAATAAATTTGTATTGTTTTAAACCACTAAGTTTGTGGTGAATTTTTGCAGCAGAATTAGGAAAATAATACAGATAGGAACAGAGAATTTTCAGAACAGGAAATATAAATGCCTAATAACTATATGAAAAGAAGCTCAAACTCATAAATTAAAATGAGATGCTATTTCAAACCCATCAAGCTAATAGTAATAAAAAATCTGACAATGCCAAGTGTTGGAATGATATGGTGTAAAAGTAACTTTTCTCGCTGCTGAATTTTGGGCAGAGATTTGACAATATTTATTATTGTTAAAAATGCACATTACCTGGAGCTCTGGAATTCTGCTTTGAAGGATGAGCCCTTGAGAAAAATCTGGTGTGGGATCACCAGGAGAGCTCTAGAATAGTGTGCATTGCAGCATTGTTTATAATTACAAAGTAACTTGGGAGGAGGAAACCTCAATTATTGGCCAATAGAGGAATTTATAAACACATTATTCCATTTGCATAGATTGAATACATTGGTTAGAATGAATAAACATAAACTGTATGTTTCAATGGACATCTTCAAAACATGCTATTGAGCAAATAGAGCAATTTGCAGTAAGATACACACTGTATAATAGCATTCACATAATTTTAAACATATAAGCACTATCATATGTTGTTAATGGATGTCTATCTATGTAGTAAAATAGGAAAACATGGCCTAGGAGGATGCACACCCCTGTGTGTTAGCAATTGACTCTGGGAAGGCTAGAAAATGGCACTAGAAAGGACAAAGGAGATTTCAACTTATTATACATGTTAAAACACAAAAATAAAAATAGCACATAAAATACCAACTTTTGCTCATTCTTGTTGGGTGATACAGATATATTTCTTATATAAATTTTCTCTTTTTCCCTCAAATTATTTTTGAAATACAAGCATAAAATCCAAAACTATGGGCATAAAAAGGGGAATGATCATACTGAAATTGGTGTAGAATAAACCCTGGGTTGAAACTTACATTCAAAACTCATCAACTCCACTTGTCTTTCATAACTCAGGAAATATCCTGATGCATTACTTCAAACTTAGTTTCTTTAGGAATTAAATACATACTGGATTATACATGCATGAAATAACTGAGCATTACTAGAATTCATATCATGTCTTTCAATCAAGAAAATTCTTTGACATGTATTGTCTCAACTGATTTTCCAAAGAACCCTATCAGTTAGGTAAGGCAGATCTTCTGAACAATCCTGTTTTCCAGGTGGAAAAAATGGAGGCCCAGAAAGGACAAGGTAGTTCGTCCAAGGTTAGTAAGCTGCAAGAGCCAGAGCTTGAATGCATGTCTTTGATTCTAAGTACCATGCTTTTTGTATTATATCAACTACATTCTGGGATGGGGAATGGCTGGTTTAATAGCTGTTCCTGTTTTTAAAAATGCCCTAGATGTTTTAGTTGACCCAAATGCCACAAAAATCTGGGTTGTGAACTGGCTGCTTAAATAAGCAAGAAAGTAAGTAAACAAGCAAATGATTTTTATTCTGGGTCAATATGTAGTACAGTATTCTGTAGGGACTTGTCCCAATGTTTAAACTTTATTGGGTAATGTCCTGGGCAAGGAATTTCAAGATGGACATTGATAAACAAGAAACAGGAGGATTGCTAAGATAATAAAGTGTGGCAATCATATTAAATGTGGAATCATTAAAGGATCCAGTCATGTTTCACAGGGAAATGAGAAACCTTGAGGGAAGCGATAGCTGTCTTTAACTTTCTGAAACATTTCCAAGTAGAAGAGGAATGAAAAAAAATTAGAGCTAGAGCCAAAGTAAGGAAGTGATACAGTGATGCCAGTTCTTAGCTAAGAATACAGAACTTCTCAGAGAGCTGTCCAAAAAAAAAAAAAAAAAGAAAAAAAAATGGAATGGGGTTGTCTCAGGGGAGTCTAAGCAGAAACTGGATGAATGATTTTCAGTAATGCTTAAGAGGAAATGCTTATTTTGGAAGAGGCGCTGAACTAGGTGACAGAAATGAAATAATTCTCTGGCCTATCAACAGTGGTCTAAAAGGGGGAAGCAGGAATTTACTCACACAGTTCTGGATGCCCCTCCAGCAAGGGGCTTTGAAGTAACAGAGATTCCCTCTAGATTTCACAAGCATTGTGTGTGTGTGTGTGTGAGAGAGAGAGAGAGAGAGAGAAAGAGAGAGAGAGAAAGGAAGAATGATGGGGAAGATACACTTGAGAAGATGTTGGAGAGAGGTGTGCTTTCTGGCTTTTCCAAGCCTACTTTTGTGGAGTCCCCCAGGTTAAGGTCAGATATGTGACTGAGAACGTCACAGGAGAAGGTAAAGGAACAGATGGACATCATCTGTCATCAGAACACCAGAGCTTGGTAGGAATATACATAAACAAGTTGGCCATTGAATTGAGGCCAGGTGGCTGATTGGAAAACAGATCAGAGGATCGTGTATGTAGGTTGTCTAGTTGCAGTACTGTGAATTAGTACACTGCTTAATATGAGATCTAGGGTTGGGAAATGCAGGACAGGAATAATCCAAAGCAACTTGGATATTTGAGGTCATGTGTTACAGCTGGAGGCTTGTGTGGGAAGAATAGTAGGTTGATCTGAGTCTTGTGGACAACAGAGAGCAGATCCAATATCTCCATTTCAGTCCTCCATTTTCTGTAGGAATACAACACAACCTCCTCAGTAGTCTTATTTTGCTCTTCCCACCCTTGTCCCAGTGTTTCATCCTCTCATCGTGCCTTCCTAGAGGTCCCCTTGCTCTTGCTGACATTAACATAATCCTTTATGAGGATTTATTGTATCAGAATATGTATTTTAACTAGATCACAGTCATTTGTATGCACATTAAAGTTGGAAATGTACTGCCTTAAAAATTCATCATCTTGGCCCAAATCAGGACTGTATTTGTGAATTAGTTTCACTATACAGCAACCAACTAATAAGCAGCAATTTTGAACTTGAACATTTCCAAAGTTATCAAAAAAATCTAGCTGTGCACCTTAGCAGAGTGAACACTGGACCATGATGGTAAAGGTGAAAGATGGGGATGTTGCTGGACACCAGTGTGGTGAAAAAGATTGTGAACTGTGGAGCTTAGTTTTAAGAAGACACTACTCCTACCTTTTTCAAAATTTCAAGCTGAAGGTGGAGGGTTGGGGGAGAGAGAGATCAGAGAATTTACCTAGGGAAGTTTTCTTAAGGGGCTGCTTCTCAGGGCATGGCCTATTTTATCCCAAAAACCTTTGGAATCACAGATAAATGTGGAATGGTAGGTACTCTCTTTTCTGGTGTTGATGGCTTGCAATGCATCAGAAGAGACTGACTGCTAAACTAAATCATACTTCCTGGGATTACTTCAGTTTTGCAGAGAGGGCTTCCTTGATGTCCTAAGAAGATTTAATATTGAGCTAACAAATACTATGGTATGGTGGGTATTGTGGCTAACTCTCCAGAATCCATTCCACCCCCGCCACTTAGTCTCCAAGCCAATCATGGAAATGCATGCTTCTTGCCAGTAATTAGTTGGGGGCTGGGCAAGCCTATGCCAGTTTGGACTAAAGACATGCCAGAAGAGCTGAGGATGTCTGGGAAGGAAGTTTCCTCAGTCTTAGGAGAGACCCATGAGAACCCTCCCTTTACCTGATAGACATAAATGAGGGTGAATGGGGTATAGATGGCTACCTGCAACTGTTTGACAAGGGGAGCATGCCTTAGTATGAAGCCAACCCCACAGGCTTGAGAAGAAGCTATTTCTTCTTCTTCTTTTTTTTTTTTTTTTTTTTTTTTGCAAATTTCAAAGCCTCAGAAGGATGAAACAGAAAGAACCCAAGTCCCTAATGGCACTGTTGATTCCCTGAGGATCACGCTACTTCTGGACTTCTTGTTGTATGTGCTATTACTCTACCTTCCTGCCAAAGTCAGTTTGATGTAAGGTTCATTGCTGCCCACAGCCATGAACATCTGAAGTGATAAAAATCACTGGTAAGAATCTTTTCCTTTTGGCAAGCATGGCACAATGGTGTAATTCGCATGCATTCACAATGGTCATTTCTGAAGTGATGCTATTTAAAATCACAGGCACTCATCCTAGGTGAAAGAATACAATTTTTACTAACTATAATGAGATTGAACAATTACAGCAGGGTAATTTTGAATACAGATATCATGATACTCCCATCTTGTGCAAAGCTTATTTTAGTATTTTTATTGGCAATTCTTCACAGGGTGCTCAGGGCTGCTGTGGCTGTAATTGATAAGACTGATTGCATCATGAAGGACATTAACATGCTAAATTCATTTCAACTTTCAGATTGTATTTATTGTAGCTGCTATGTAAAGGCTCTCATTGTTTTGACTTGAAAAATTCCAAACATGACTCAGTTTTACATTTTATTATCTGTAAGGATGGAAAAGAAAGTCAGGGGCCATTACTCCTGTAAGGAAGCCAGTGGCATCATATTTTAAAAGTTAATGCATACTTCATACATAAGCTTCAATACATAAGCTGCTTGTCAAATATTAATGTTCATGATTCCCAACATGTCAGTTCTCTTCCTTTGAATGGCCCTTCCTTCTCTTCTCTGCTAATTCAAATCTTACCTACTCCCTGATTTTTAAGATTTAGCTCAGGTACAATTCCTTCTTTTAGCCTTCTCTGAGTCATGCCATAGACTGGAGGATAAATTGGTGCCATATTGATTAAGTTGTGTCCTTAAACTGTAGCAGATAATTTTAGCACTCAGCAACTGGGAGCAATTAGATAGTATTCCATAACCCTAATTCTGAATTCTAGATTCACCCTGACTTCTGAGCCTTAGTATTCTCGCCTGTAAAATAGAGAAAATGATAGTATATAATTCAAAAGGCTGTTATGAGGATGAAATGAGACAATCCACATCAGGCCTTAATCCAGCACCCAGCATATGGAGAAAGTTCAATAAAAGTTGTTATAATTATAGTTTACACAGAAGATTTCAGTGGGCTGAGATAAATATACTTTTGGGGGTTGCATAATTCTACTTTTTATTTATACATTGCCCCAATTTTGCTTAGAAAATAAGATCTGTGTTTTATTTCCTTGGCTCGGCTGAGGTTCTGGGTTTCATATTTAATAATGAAAACATTTCCTTAATGAAATAATTTGATATATTCACAATAAGAAGGGGAAATTTTACTGGTGTGGGCATATTACATTTATGTGTGCAGTACATAAAAAATCAAGATTTATAAGTAACAACCAATTATTGAATTTCTTTTGAGATTTTGAGTAGCAATAAGAGTCCATTCAACAAATACCAAGCATCTATTGCATAAAAAGCATGGTGTGACCCCTCCACAACTGTGGGAAGGAGGAGTGCAGAGTAGAGTAAGTTTTCACAAGATAAATGCTTCAGAGGTTGTATAAACAAAGTAGTTTTATTAGAAGCAGAAACTATTATCTCGCAAGACAAATGAGAACCCAAAGTTGACTTTCAATGTATAGTTGTCTCATGTTAATATCCTCCCTGGTTTCCGGTTTCCAGATTATTCTTTTGAGAAAACACAGAATGGTGGCTGGAGTTCAAACTGGGAAACTTGGTTATGAATCCTGGCTCCACTACTTACTCCCTATATGACCTTGGGCAACTCATTTAACTTCTGACTTCTCATTTTTCTCAGCACCATTTTTCAACAAAAGGGGCTAAATCTCTTCTAGTATCCAGTATTATGCATTAAGGGGCTAAACCAACCTGACTTCAAACTTCTCCCATTAAAAATTGCTTTTGCTTTTGTTTCAGAGGAGTTTTTAGGTGACCAATTCCATTGACTGTCTTAGTCAATTAACCACTATTTGAAATTATATTAATATTCAGGAAAAATAGCACTACTTACCATTCTCCTCAATTATTCTCAACTACATCACTAAACTTGATAAGGGAAAATAAAGACCATCAAGGAAGTTATCCAGTATTTCTAAAAATTATTTGACCAAAGTTTTCATTTCTTGTGGAAAAAATCTCAGATGAATTTAGGGGGAAATACATGCTTGCATATTTATTAATGTTTGCCAGGTAGGTGCTCACAATAAAGGTGAAAGATATAAGTGGAATCACGTAGCCAACTCTTGCAACTCTTCTTTGTTACAAATGAGAAAACACATGCAGAAGGCTTTGAGCATTCTAATACCCTGTATTTAAAGAAAACATGGGGGAAATTTTATCACTGTGGAATAGAGAAAAGAGAGCATGTGATTTTTTAAAAAGAATCCCGTACATCAGATAATACTACAAATAAATTAAAAGGCAAACAGTAAAATAAGAAAAAATATTTGTAACACATAAGAAATAACTAATTCCCCTACTATATGTATACTATATGCATGTTGGTCATGCAAATCTACAAGGAAAGACCAACAACCCAATAGAAAAATGGTCAAAGGTCACAAATTGTTCATGGAGAATAAAGTACAAATGTCTTATAAACATACAAAAGGGTGGTCAGTTTTGCTCCTAGTTAAGAAAATGAAAATAAAACAACAGTCATCATTTTTTACCTATCATATCAGCACACAATTTTATAGTGCTCAATGTTGCTATGGGTATGGGGAAACAAGTGTAGATTTGGGGCCACCTCTTTGGAAGACAATTTGTCAGTTTTTGTCAAAATTGCAAATATCATTTAACCCAACAATGCTTTGTACAGGGATTTGTCTTACATATATTCTTGCATTTATGTACAAAGCCATGTGATTTAAACTATTTATTGCAGTATGGTTTATAATAGTAAGAAGCTGAGAAAAGCCTAACCATTCATCACTGGCGAATGAATAAAATACCTTATGGGACACCTGTAGGATGGCTTACTATTCAGCCAATAAAAACTAGGTCATTGGAATGATCTCTAAGAAGCCTTATTAATTACAACAACATATTGATTAGATGAAGCTAGGAGACATTTCAACCAAATGCAATGTGTGGACCTTGTTTGAGTCCTTCTAACAAACCAATTTTAAAAGTGCATTTATGAGTTCCTAGGGGAAATTTAAACACTGGATATTTTGATGATACTGAAAAGTTAATTTTTTTAGGTTTGATAATGATGTTGAAGTTATATAAAGAACTCCTAAATTTCAAAGAAGAATAATGAAGTATTCTGGGTGAAACAACATAGTGTTTGGGTTTTGTTTCATAACAATCTATGTATTATGAAAATTAATAATATGTTAACCTGTGGGAAGGAAGAGGAGTATAGACAAGGTAAGATTGGCCTCCAGCTGAAGATTACTGTAGCTGGATCATGGGTACTTGGTTAAACTGTTGGGGCTTTGCTAAACTGTTCTTTGCCTTTTGAGTGTTTGAAATTTTTCCTAATAAAATTCAAAACTAAAAGTTAATAACGGAAGCTAAAAAAGTTACAACAAAAAGTTAAACATTTAAAAAACGAAAACTAAAAACCAAAAAGGAACTTCTAAATTTACAAGTTTAGAAAGCTAACAATAAATCTGCATAGCAAAATTATGAGGAAAAAAAATCTGCTGATAACATTTTTCTTCTGGGAAGTAAACAGGGGCCTAAGGTGGAAGGAATATTTACTTCTCAATATTTTGGTAATGTTAGAAAACAAAGCTATAAAAAAAGGTGCTATATGAATACTAAATTACTATTAATATTAGAAATAATGTATGCCACAGTTAAATCCAAATAAGCTAAGGTTCTTAGCAGGGCTATCCAATTAGCACATTTATTAATTCAGGTCCTGCTTAGACTTTTACTGACACCCTAATTATTTTAATTAAAATTCAGCTTGCTTGTAATCATTTAGTACTTGGTGGAAAATGATAATACAGTAAACTCACATTCTTTTATATTTATTTATATATAAATAGATTTAATTAAAATACTTTATTATATACTGAATAAATTTAATTAATATATAATTAAATCTGCAAGCTTGATTTAATTCATGAAACATTTATTAGAATATATAGCAATTTTTTAAACATACAGAAAAATAGTGAGAAACACAATGAAAATCCACCATCTAGATTTCCCCATATTTGCTTCATTTATTTTGTCTGACATCTTTTAAAGTAACTTACAGACCTCACAATATCTCACCCCCTAAATATCTCAGTATGTATCTCCAAAAAAATAATGGTGAGTCTTGTCATGATCACGATATATTTATAAATCTCACAAAATTAACAATAATTCCCTAATATCACCTATCACTCAATTCAAATTTCTACAATTGCCAAGCCGGGATCCAATCAAGGAGTATGTGTTGCATGTGATTGCTGTCTCCTTTAAATCTCCTTTAATCTAAAAACATTTTTTAATTTTTCATTCCATTGACCTACTGAAGAGACTAGGCCGGAAGTCCCCATAGGGGATCATCACCCTAAGGAGACAAGTCAAATTGTCCACTGGATGGAATGATATTTGGTTGTTTTCTCCAGGTTTCCTGATAGTTGGGATTGGTGGCTCTCCTTCCTCCCAATAGGAGGTGCTGCACCTGGCCTCAACTTTCCACAAGACTGTCAGGCTCTATATAAGCAGAGGCTTGCAACTACACAATGCTTGCCTATCACTTTCCTGAACCCTCGATTCGTAGGCACAGGAATGTGCAAAGCCACTCATGAAAGAGTCATTCTTTTGTACTATCACACATGATGCTTTCTGCTCTGCATGCACCCTACTGTGGAAGCTTCTGTCTGTGAGTTCTACCCCACACTATACAAAGATTATTGGTGTTTGTCCAAAGCCTTTGATGGTCAGTGGAACCCAACTGCTTCATATAATAGTTCCATTTCCTGGACTTGTTTGATTATTACCTTATGGTGTCATTTTACTTGTTCCTCTATCACCTGTATTTCCTGTAAACTGGAAATCAGATCTTCAGGCTTAATTTAATTCACATTAAACATTTATTGGAAGGAATACTTAATAAATGATTGTGTATAATTCCTACAATATCACTTCAGGGGGGTCCTAAGTTATGATTGTCTCATTATTATTCAATAATGATGACTGAGGACTGGGTTAAGATAGTGACAACCGTATCACTCCCTTGGAAATTTACATTTCCCCCCTGGCAAGCAGTTTGTAATCTCTAGGGTGATTCTTTAATACTATGTGATTATCCAATTCTCCATCAATAGTTTACCTAGTGGTTTTAACATCTGTGGATAATCCTTGCCTCAAGAAGGACTACACAGGAGGCTACCAATTGGTGGTTTTTTTAATTCAATCATTCATTCTACACTTGTCAGCTGTCCTTCTACTTTAAGAAAGAGGTTTCTCATTGGCTGTGTCAATTTGGTTACTCTGAAATATAATTTCCATTGCAAAGCAAGATAAATGTCTTTTTCCTTTAATACAAATTCCAGGGTAAGGAGTAGGTATAATAATCTGCAAGGATGGCAAAGGAGTGTTTTATTGTTTTTTCTTTCTCATAGGCTCATGGATTTTAATATAGTTAATGCATTTCAATCAATGATAGTCATTGTATTTTTTGGAAGGCATGACATTTTCATTTATTGCAGCAAAGGTTTATAAACTTGCCAGCTAATTTTAGTTAGAATATTATGATAATTAGTTTGCATTCTTCAAATATACAGCCTCATTATACTTTTTGGTTCTCAAATGGCCCCAAATTTGGCCAGCGGGAATCCTTTCTGGCTAGCTTCTGTGTTCTTTTGACTTAATCTCATTAGTCTTTGAGTGCTTCCTTGCTTTCTGGCTCAACAGGCTGCTCTAAGTTCACCTTGCATTTTCCATATCCTACACTTAAAAATAGTGGTTTCTCTAAAGAGTCCTGCTTCTTTGCAGTAGTTAATGGCATTCAGGGATCACAATTTCTGGCATATAATTATTTCCTGGTGTTATCAGCAGATAGCCTTAGAATACACACACATACAAACACACACATACACACACGTGTGTGCACATGCACGCACACATACAATGAGTTTATATTGATTTTTCAGCTTAAATTTAACATTACAGCATTTTTACTTACAGTTATTTACATCGAAAAATCTTGGACTATATTACTTATTACTTTATCATTTAATATACAAAAATAGTTTCAAGATAACAATGCATTATTACCACTAACCATCTGAATGCCATTTAAGATTTCCTTGCATTTCTTTTTTCCTTAAAATGTATGTTTTAAAGATACAAAATACTGTGTTTCAAAGACACTTGAAATAATTATTTTCTCTGGTTATATTACCAATTTGGTATATAATAAGGTTCATGTGTTTTCAATTTTAAGAAGTTTTTTTCTTTTTTCTTTGACATTCTGAAATTTTTAATTTTTTTCAATTACAGAGGAAACCATTAATTTTTACAGAAATGAGTTCTTAGCCAACTGTCTAATAGTTAATCTTCTCAGCAGACCTCTGCACAGAATCTCTAATCTTTGGATTTTCGGTTGGTTCTCCAGGCTCTAGATATTGGCCTTTGAATAAACTTTTATAGTACAGTAATTGTACACTTATATATAATTATTGAATTCAGATACTTGCCTGGAATTATTTTCTCTATTTGCACCCCTTTTGATTTCTTCCCCACAAATTCCAGTTCATTTTCTTCAAATGTGCTTAAGGGTTTTTAGACTTATGGCAGAGTATCAACTGGAAGGAGAATCACAGGATTTGAAAAGAAAGAAAGGAGCTAGAGGATCCTGGATGTGTCTCAACCTATGAGACAAATCTCATAGGCAGGACACATTATTTGCAGCAGGCATCTATGCTGATTGGTTGGTTCCTATGCCTGACTCATCATGAAATATTTTTAATATCACTCCTGTCTGGGTGCATAGGATTTTATCTCCCAAGTCAATCCCTGTCCACAGTGGGAACTCTTTCAAATAAAGATAAACAAGAACAAACTTCTTATGAGATTAAAAATTTCACAAGGAGCCTGCTGAGAAAATCTGAACTGATTGAGTTTAGTTCATATAATTTTATCCAAGAAGATTAAATATAGTTGTTTTCCAGTGCAAGCTAATTAGCTTCTCCCTTGTGTCCACTGATGGAGCACACATTTTGTTTTCATAAAGACAGCACAGTTTTCATGGTAATGTGCCTCTGGCTCTGGCAGAGAATGAGAAAAGATGCTGTTGAAAATTGATTGCCTTGTTTTCCCTCTTTAGATTATAGAATAAAATACTAAAGATTTTCTTGCAACATGCAATTTGGATGTACTTTACCTTTGAAGAGTGAAGGTGGAAAAGATCAAAGAAATAAATCAATAAAACATTAAAATCCCTATAGAAACATGTGGACACTTTTTACCAAGTCTCTGGAGAATAATGAGCAGGCATAATAAAATTAGTCAAAGTTGGAAGAGGACTTTGGAGTTAACATCTTTTCTGAATGTGAAGCTGGCACAGGGTTACTGGAGGTGATAGAAGTTTGAAGGACCAGACTAGGGCAGGGCTGAGGTACAAGTGGACTTTAGCAAAAATGATGAGTATTGTTTGTTTAAGCCATTATTTGGGAGTCTGTAGCTTGCAGGTGAATCTAACCTCACCTGATACAATGATATAAACAAACACTTTTAATGTAAGTAATTGCATCAAAAATTAGAGAAGCAGACAAAAATTCAAACATAACAGCACAATTCACAATCGCAAAGATGTGGAAACAACCCAAATGCCCATCAATTCATGAATGGATTAGCAAAATGTGATATATGTATGCCATGGAGTATTACTCAGCTATAAGAAATAATGGCGATATGGCATCTCTTTGGTTATCCTGGAGAGGGTTGGAACCCATTCTATTAAGTGAAGTATCCCAAGAATGGAAAAATAAGCACCACATGTACTCACCAGCAAACTGGTTTCCCTGATCATCACCTAAGTGCACATTTGGGAATAACACCAATTGGGTATCAGACAGAGGTGGGGGCTGGGGGAAGGGGATGGGTGTATACCTACATGATGAGTGCGATGTGCACTGTCTGGGGAATGGACACGCTTGAAGCTCAGACTTGGGGGGATAGGGGGGCATGGGCAATATATATAACCTGAACTTTTGTACCCCCATGATAAGCTGAAATAAAAAAAAAAACTGGGAAGTGAGGAGAGTGGGACTTTTCTCTCAACTCCCATGAAGATGTTAGTAGATACTGTTTCATTTAAGATTTTGAGTGATGAACACTCAAAATCTTAAATGAAACAGTATCTATAACTTTGACTTATAACTTATAACTTTGACTCAAACTGTACAAAAGAAATTTATGTAACCAAAACATTTGTAATACTCTGAAATAAAATAAAAAGATTTTTAGAAATTAATAAATATATTTTGAAAAGATAAAGTGTGTGTTTATCAAAATTATAATTTAAAATAAAATATATAACTATAAATTTACTGGAAAGAAGCTAAGAGATGACAAAGACAGCAAAGATCATGTAAAAAAAAAAAGAAAGGAAAGTTCAAGGAAGCACTTAAAAAATAAACACCACAAAAGATTATTTATAATCTAATGTATTTGTTTTATCATTAAATGTAAAAGAATAAAATTATCTATTAAAAGATAAAGCTCTAAGATGAATATTTAAAAAACAAAAAGTATGCTCTGTATAAAAGTATAATAAATACAAATATATGCTGAATATAAGAGAAAACCTAGAATGAAGGAATCAGAATGACTAGAAATAAAAGACTGTGAGAAATATACTCAACAAATGCAAATGCAAATGCAAATCAAACAAGTGTTTAATCAGAGATTAAAAAGCATTAGGTAGGACAAAAAGTGGCACTTTACAACAATAAAGGATAAAATCCACAATAAAGATATAAATGTCAGAGCCATTATATCCCAGTGAACACAATGTCAAGAAATATGAAAAAAAAGTTTCACAAGAAATGGAATAATAGTGGTAATGTAGCATACATCTCTTTGTCTCTGATAGATCAAGTACATACAAAGAAATTAAGGATATACAGAGTTCAGCAGCCACCTCCCCTTGCCTATTTTTCCTGTCTTTCTCAGTAATAGACCCCTTTATTGGTGGAAGTATCAGTGTGCACAGACTTTTAAAGAAACTGTATTTTTCAGCATTCCTTGAGGATGAAGGAGGCTCAGTGAGAGGTAAGCAATAATTGTTGGGTCTATTTACCAAAAAGATATTAAAACTGACTCAGATGGAAAGTCAGAATCTTTTTCTCATCCCTTTTTCCTCTTCCTTCTTGACCTAATGACATGTCTTTTCCTTCTTTGACCTATCAATATGGTAATTGTAACTTATAATTGTTGATATCAAAATATTGGAAAAATCTTGAATTTCTAAAATGAATAAAACTGGTTATGATGTCTTATTTTTTCACATACTGGTAGATTTTTTGAGGATTTTTTGTTTGCCATTTTTACATCAGCATTTGAAGAGATTTAGCTATAGCTTTCTAGTGATTTCTTCATCAGCTTTTGGTACCATTATTTTATCCTTATCTGGTAAATGCGGTCTGATCTTCCCTTGAGTAACTCCCTTCTCCCATGCCAAAAGATTCTAGAAAGGCTGTCTATCTTGACTCTCCTCCCTTTTCTTCCACATCCGTGAGAAGACTCATGGTAATCAGGCAAACTAATCTATTCTTCTGACCACAGTGATTACTTTATAGGCCGGCATATAACCCAACATAAGCCAATCATAACCTTCCTAAGATTCAACAGATTGGCACTGCTTCCCCAGCAACACAGGAGAAGAGATAATGGATTCAGAAAGTGAGGAGAAGCAGAGATGAGTAGAAGTGAGAGATGGATGGAGATCAATCCTTGCTGATAGTTCAGCCTGAAGATCCAGTCATTCTTGATCTACCCACAAAATTTTCAATTATATTATCCAACAAATTCTCCTTTTTGCATAAATTAATTTGCATTTGTTTTTGTCACTTCTGGCCAAAAGAAACCTGATATATGCAGTCTTGATGTACATCATTTGGAACTGATTAAAGATACTATGGCAGACAGGTGCAATAAAGAATTATTTAGCCTTAGATCTGTATTTATTGGTATGGAAAGATATTCATAACATATTATTGAGTGAAAAAAATCAGTATTTGTAATATGAACCAATTTAAGTAAAACATCATATTTTATATATCACATATAACATATATTTATATTTATCTATGTGTATATATGTATATGTATGTACAGCTGGTTCCTGACTTATGATGGCTTGACTTATGATATTTGATTTTATGATGATGCAAAAGTGGTATGTGTTTTGTAGAAAGTGTGCTCCACGGGCCCATACAACCATTCTGTTTTTCTCTTTCAGTACAGTATTCAATAAATTAATGAGCAACTCTACACTTTACTATAACATAGGCTTTGTGTTAGATGATTTTGTCCAACTGTGGGGTAATGTAAGTGCTGTTAGCATGTCTAAGGTAGATTAGGCTAAGCTATGATATTCAACAGGTTAGGTGTATTAAATTTTTGATTTTTGATATTTTCAACTTACAATGGGTTTATCAGATGTAACTCTATCATAAATTGAGGAGCATCTGTGTGTGTGTGTGTGTGTGTGTGTATGTGTCTGTAATTTTTAATTCCCAGTGAGAAAGCACTAAAAAGAAACTCAGCTGGGAAGATTGGTGAAGCAAGTCAGAAAGGGGCTTAGCTGAGTTTTTTGTTCTTCCATATGGCTTTATTTAAGATTGAGTAATGTAAACTTTGGGAATTGAACTTAGGTGATAAATGGTAAAATAAAAGTAGTTCTGTAACTGAATTTGTTGTTTGCCTATAAGAGAAGAGCTATGTCACTCAGGTGGGAGTTCAGTGTATTTTTCTGAGTAAAAATTGAAAAGGTGAGATACAGGGCAAAAAGGAAAAGGTACACCAAATAAGGCAAGTTATGAGCACAGTACTCTGGTTGGCACTGATGCCTAGAAGCTGCTTTCAAACAAGTTTGGGATGGGTTGCTTAGGAGTCTAGTGGGCCCAGGGTCAATCAGTAGATGCATTCATACTCTCATGCTCCATATCTAATAACATTTTCCATTAATAGATATTATATTACCTATATTGAGATCGTAAGATTGGACCATATCTTTGTAGTTGAATAAGTGTTTACACTAGAAAGCATGTCATTCACCCTCTTGGTCATCCGAAAAGACATTAATTTGATATATGAAATGAGGACTGGTCAGGTGGCCATTATAGTGCAGTAGGGAACCTTTGTCTTTCTGGAACCTATAATCAAGGTGATACATGAAGAAGCCTCGTGAGCTTCTAGTGGTGGGAGATGAGCTGCCCTGTGGTTGCTGGCTGGGAGCAAAGCTGAGAATCCACCTCCTGAAGGACCCTAAAGAGGGGTATTTATTTGGGCACTGCTATTAAACTATTCTGTTTTTACTTTTTTTCCTATTACTGCAGCTTTACAGAAAAGTCTTGTGAAAAGGCACAGCCTCGTTGTGATATGCTGACATGAGATATTGAGGAGGGTATATCCCGTAGAGCTGGGATCCAGTTCACAATGCTCCTTAGCAGTGGTGGCAGCAGGATGGCTGCATGACCGGGAAGCTGGAGTGGGATAGCATTTCCCAGCAGGTGTGAGTTGTACCCTGGAATCTCCGATGTGGCTAGTGTAGGACACTTGGCAATAAAGATATATAGGCACATGATCCCAATAATTCCATAGAGGGATTTCTAAGGGGGGTGTGTGTGTGTGTGTGTGTGTGCAGACTATGAGAAAAAAAGTGAAGGGGAAATTGAGAGCAAGCAATTTGGAAGGATGTTCAAATCCTTAACTATGACGTGATTTCAACTGATTTTTAATTTCTTCTTTGTACTTTTCTGATTCTTTGACTTTTCTGCTTAAATAATACGAATATGTCATTCAAATATTTTTACATGGGAAATGAGTTTCTAGACTACTTGATTTTTAGTGGCATTTAGCAGGAATTCCATTTACTATATCATGTTTAACTTTGGAATAGACTCTTCACCACAATGTGGAAAGACTAGTGAGCCCTTTATGAGACAAGGGTTCAGATTTTCTCATTACTGGTCAACAGCTACATGACCTCAGGTGAGTTTCTTTGCTTCTTGAAACTATTTCCTTATCAATGAAACAGAAAGGTAATTTCCACCCATGTAGTAGTCATTAGATATAATTGAATTTTATGCACGTGCTATGAATTATTATGAGAGGTTAAGGTTTATTAGGTTATTATTATTGTTACTTGTACTGGAATTATGATGATGTCAAATTTCAGGGAAATAATTTGCTTTCCCCATTGGATATCTGGCTGCTAAAAATGATAAAAAAGCTTAATACAGGCTTTCAAAAGAAAGCAAATAAAACTTAGGGCAGAAAAAGAGGAATTGGATTTGTGAACTGGAATTTAATATGTAATGCATGAACTGCCTTATAGAGATGACTTAGAGCACTCAATAAAGGCTTGTTGTTTGGTTGATTTAATTTATAACAGCAAAATCCATGAAAATAAACACTGACCCATCTACCCAAGAAGGGCTTTGTGGCAGTCTGTGGCAGAAATCAACTGTTTCAGCTGCAAGTTGAATGTACATGTCAGTTTAGTGAACAAAGAAATATAAGTTGTACCACTACTTAGGAATATAATGAGGAGTATAAATAGCATATAAGGGTAAGGCCATAATGAAATACTGTGAACCAAAACACATTTCTTCTAGTCAAATATGCTGAAAACTATTTGCAACGCTCCTTTTAAAATACAGCAAACTTTAATCAAGTCCCATTTATTAATTTTTGTTGTTGTTGTAATTGAATTATGTGCATGGAGGAAAGTAAAACTCATTTGAAATCAAGCAGGGCAGTGGGGGGAGGAGAGGATGGGTGAAAACCTACCTAACGGGTACAATGAACACTATCTGCGTGATGGGCACACTTATAACCCTGATTCAAGCATGACAAAATTGATACGTGTAACCAAAAACATTTGTACCCCTATAATATGTTGAAATAAATAAATAAAATACAGCAAACTCCAGAACTCCTGTAACCCAATAAAAACACACAGAACTCGATAAAAAGTAGGCAAAAGACTTGAATTGACACTTCATTGAGGATATTATATGAGTGATCAATAAGCACATGAGTGATCAATGTCATTAGTCATTATGCAAATGCAAATTAAAAGCACAATGAAATAGCACTATAGACTCATCAAAATGGCTAAAATTATGTCTGAGCAGACTCGGTGTTGATGAAGACGTGAAGGAACTGAGTCTCTCATATGTTACTGGTGGAAATGTCAAATGGTACAACCATTTGGGAAACAATTTAGTTTTCTTACAAAGTTAAACACACACCTACTTTTGACACAGAAATTCCACTTCTAGGTATTTACCCTGAAGGAATGAAAATATATATTTAAGCAAGTGCAGTTGAACAAGCTCTGTCTCAGAGATGCTTTGTCCTGGCCTTGACTCTATGGGGGTTTCAGTGGGTCCCATCACCTCTCTGAACTCCACCTTCTCATTTTATAAGGACTACTTGGATTAGGTGATTTCTAAGGTTCCTTAAAGACTTAGCCTTGCTAAGAGCCTCCGAAATATTCCCTTGTGATTTGACTCTTTTCTCAGAAGCCATGAAAGCTGTGCCCACTTGCTGCCAGATTTGGCAGTTCTTCAGGAATTGTCTCGTTTCCAGAGGAAAGCTCTTCCCCATCACCCTCCCACCAGGCCTGCAAGGGAACAAGGATACAGAAGTGTTAGTGAGCACATCTCTGATTATATGTCTGAATGCATTAATAAATCTATTCATCAACAAGTATTTATTAAACAGCTGTTACATACAAGGCATCATGTTGAGAATTGACTTTGGAGGAATATGCAGATATTAATGAGACACACTTTTTGCCCTCACAGAGATGACGATCTGATTAGAATATAGACAAAAATACATCATGAAGATTCAGGACATTAATACGTATCTCAGAGATGAGGTATACAAAAAGGTCTGCGAACCAGAAGGATGCGAGAAATTTGTTATGATGGGGGAAAAGGAGTGCATCAAGGACTTTTTCATGGAGAATATGGCACTAGAGCTGTATCATAAGACATGAGTTGGTTTTTACCATGTAGAGATGGTGGGGAAAGGGAGAAGAAAATGCATGATGATATGACAGTCCTGGGAATGATGAAAAACCGAATATACCTGGATAGAGGATAACTGGGACATGGCAATGGAGAAAGATCCAATTCATATAATGAAAGCCTTGGTGTGCTATCTACGATGTTTGGATTTTATTTTGTGGTTATTTAGGACACCTCTTGTTACTGACAACATTCCAAAAGACATCTAGCCTAGATCAGGGGTCAGCAAACTCTAGTCTGAAGGCCAAATTTGGCCTGTGCCCTATGTTTATATAGCCTGCAAGCTAGGAATGATTTTTTACATTTTTAAATGGTTGAAAAAAATCAAAAGAAGAAGGATATTTAATAATTGAAAATTATATGGAATTCACATTTCAGTGTTCATAAATACAATTTTATTGGAGCACATTTCAGTGTCCATAAATACAGCTAAGCTAATTTATTTATATATTGTCTATGGCTGCTTTTATGCTCAACAGCAAAGTTGAATAGCTGTGAAAGAGACAATGTGGCCCACAAAGCCTGAAATATTTACTATCTGGCTCTTTACAGAAACAGTTTGCCAGCCCCTGGCCTAGATAATCAAAATCTAAACTTGTTTAAGAACTTTGTTTTTATTGATCACTTAAGGCAAAAAACAAAAGCAAAACCCCACCACTCTTTAGTTATCTTTTTATTTTCTACTTATTCACAAGATAACCCAGTAAACTGAATTATAAATTCTTTGCAGCCCAAATCATGATACTCTATGACAGGTTTTTCCTAAGATGAACATTTCAAAAGGAAGGCCCTCAAAACAATCCATACTGCAGACAAATGCTAGTGTAACTATAAGGCATGGCATTATAATCTGTGACAAGAAGCCATAAAACATACATGCTGCGTGACAGCAAACACAGATGAGCACCGAGATGAATTTATCTGAGGACAGAGTGGGCGAAGTGTGATGTGGAATAGTTTGCTCCTGGCTTTTGAGCAGACTGTCTCTTTCATAGCCAGTGCCTGCAAAACTCAAAGGCTGCCAGGCTCAGGTCATAATTTGAGAATGTTATTTTGCTCCCGGGAAATAAAGAGTTTGGAACAATAGGAGGTTGTGGGCTCATCACTTAAAATGATTCCATTATAAAATAAGGGGATAAGTTTGCCACTGGCTCCCCACAGCATCCTAAAAAATCCTGGAAGGTTTTCCTTATCTGCTAGATAGAAATAGAAAAAACCTACAACACTAAAAGGCACTTAGGGCTGAGAATTCTCTTTGATTCTTTTTCTCTCCTGTAGCACCTTTTGACAAGTTGTCATCATCATCATCATCATATTTTTTGTCTTCATTATCGTCACTGTAGCCATCAGTTTGGGGACATACTAGAAGCTTTATGTTGATTACTTTTAGTCTGATCAACAGTCTTATAGGATGAGTAGAGATGAGAGAGTTGAAGCTTAGAGAAATACTTTAACTTGTCTGACACAATGACAGGGCTGGATTTGAACCTTGGTCTATCAATGGCACAGTCTATGTTGTCTTCCCACTATAGCACACCGCTTCCTAAGCCTCCATGATGGCATATGTAGAAGCTTGGTGAGTACTTTCTAAAATTAATTTATTTTTAAAACTGTAGTAAAAACCACAAAATTTACCATCTTAACCATTTTTAAGTGTACAGTTCAGTAGTGTTAATTATATTCACATTGTTGTGCAATAGATCTGTAGACCTTTTCCATCTTGCAAAATTGATACTATATCCATTGAACAACAGCTCCCTGTTTCCCCTTCTTTCTAGCCCCAGGCAACAGTCATTGTTCTATTTTCTGTTTCTATGTGTTTGACTACATTAGATACCTTATAGAAGTGGAATCATGCAGACTGGTTGATGTCATTTAACATAATGTCCTCAAGGTTCATCCATGTTTTAGCAAGTGAAAAGATTTCCTTTTTTGTCATTGTTGAGAGTGAACCATATTCCATCGTATGTACACATTTTCTTTATCCATTCATCCATTGATGGACATTTGGGTTGCTTCCACCTCTTGGCTTTTGTGACTAAAGCTGCAATGAATATGAGTGTGCAAATGCCTTTTTAAGATCCTGGTTTTAATTATTTTGGATATATCCCCAGAAGTGGGATTGCTGGATTACACTGTAATTCTATTTTTAATTTTTTGAGGAAACTCCATACAGTTTTCCATATCAGCTGCACTTTTTTTTCATTCCCTCTTGGTGAATATTTTTGAATATATGTAAGCCTGAATGTTTTCATTGCCCTAGACATATCAACAATACAGTGAGTCTAAAAATCCTAGTCAATAACAATCTAGATTAATTAAAAGAAAAGGCCCATCAGAACCATGGGACATCTGAATTATAGGACATGTTAAAATAAGTGTTTTCTGTTTCATGCAGATTTTAGAAACAAAATAAAATAAATAAGCTTGCCATGTCACTTAGCAAAGGCTCTTTAGGGATCTATTCAAGCAAAAGAGAAAAATGATATGGACTTAGAAATAAGTCTGTAAGTATGAATCAAGTCCATAATAAATGTCTGATATTAATTGTCTCCAATCTATGTAGAGTTTATTCAGAACAGGCAAACTTTGGTCCAAGTCCTAAATCATTCACCAATGATGCTAAATCAGTGGAATCTTAAATTGTTAAAGCATTTAAATATCCTCTAAATAAAATTCAAGCAGTTGTGTCTAAAACTGATCTTGACCTTCCATGGTTTGGCCATTTTATATCTCAGACTGAATTATGTTAGCAGGAGTCTTCTTTTTCATTTCGGAATCGATATTTTTCATTCATTTTTAAGTAACCATTCTTTATGCTGATCTTGCTGACATGGTCGATGAATCTTTGGCATCATTTAGACTTGTAGGTTTTTAAGAACCCTCTACAAATGATGTCAGCTGCTCTATCTTCCACTGACATTGCATTTGCCCCTCATTACTCATTTCATTTTAATAGCTAACTGGACTGTCTTTGAGTATATAAGTAGCTATTTTTTTTATGTAAGTGGGGGCTGAAAATCTTCTGGTTGGATGGTAGGGAATAGTAGAGGAGGGAGAATATTTGGGAAAATGTGCTTTTTGTTTCATTGACAGCCATGGAGTTCTCTTCATAACCCAGCAATTTTGCATGGGAGGAGATGTAAAGGGATATGGGAATTAATTTTTATTTGTATTTTCTCACATCTATTTAGCCTGGAAGTTGCAGAATCCTAAATTAATTGGGAAAGGGTAGACTAGCCTGGAGCAACATCCAGGGCCCAGATAACACCAGCCACAGGGTTAGGAGTTCAGAAGCTGAAGGGTTCCATTCTCCACCTTGATAGAAAATCACTTGGCATATATAATCATCTAACCTTCTGAGCAGACTCAAGGGTTCACGGCTATAGCTGTGGCCTTTTAGGAAGGTTGTAGGGCTTGAAATCATCAACATAGACTCTGCAAGTTGTGCCATATGGGGGAACATCACTGGACTAGGAATTGGGAAACCTCGGTTCAAATTCTGACTCTGCCCCTGATTGACAGGATGCCATTGAACAGCTCCAGTCTCTGAGACTCCTTCCCTACATGGAAAATGAGGACAAGCTTGGAATTTAGAGTCTTGCTTCTCAAACTGTATGGGTGAAGGACCAGGTGTTTTATTTCCAATTTATCATCAACTGGTACTTTTGGTAAATATAATAAGAATAAATTTCTATTAAAAATCATGTGTTTAGGTGTTGATAGTGTCAAATTGCAATGTAAGTTTCTTCTTTTTTTTTTTTTTTTTGAGACAGAGTCCCTCTCTGTTGCCTGGGCTAGAGTGCTGTGGCGTCAGCCTAGCTCAAACTCCTGGGCTTAAGCAATCCTTCTGCCTCAGCCTCCCGAGTAGCTGGGGCTACAGGCATGCGCCACCATGCCTGGCTAATTTTTTCTATGTATTTTTAGTTGTCTGGCTAATTTCTTTCTATTTTTAGTAGAGACAGGGTCTCACTCTTGCTCAGGCTGGTCTTGAACTCCTGACCTCGAGTGATCCTCCCACCTCAGCCTCCCAGAGTGCTAAGATTACAGGCATGAGGCACCACGCCCGGCCGCAATGTAAGTTTCTAAATGCTTGCTGTCAATTTCTGCACCTGTCTCAGACTCATGGCAAACATTTGTTTTGGACGGGCACAAGTCCTCAGACCATATTTTAAGTAGCACTGGTTTAGAGCAGGGGTTGGAAAACCACAGCCTGCAGGTCAAATCTGGCCTACTGCCTATTTTTGCAAATCAAGTCTTCTTGGCATACAGCCTCACCCATTTGCTTACATATTGTCCATGACTCGTTTCAGTGCTACAGTGGCAGAGTTGAGTTGTGACAGAGACCCCATGGCACCCAAAATATTTACTATCTGGCCTTTTATGAAAAACTTTGTCTACCCTGTTTCATAAGGGCCAGAAAATAAGGGGGCTGGATTAATTTTTTTAAGGTTCTTTCAGGCACAAAGAGATAATAATTCTGCCAAAAAGCTTAGTAGCAGGGAAAATTGGCATCTGACCCTGAAAGAGAAATAGCCAGAAAACGCTATCCCTTCCAGTGAATTAGAGTCTTATAAAAACATTTTGTTCTAAGTGGAAACATTTTTGTTTTTCCCATCCCTTTATATTTCCACCATTCCAATATATTCCACCTATGTACTCTGAATACATATGTAATCGTATGTTTGTTCAATTAGGGTCATTGTCTAGATTTCTGGCTATTCCTTTGTTAAATTCATGGAAAAGTGTCCTCTCATTTCCAAAACCTCCTAAGCAATTATTAAGTCTCTCTGTTTATCACCAAGACCTTTCTGGATTGAGCTGCAATTTGTGGGTAGAATTTTGGTGATTCTTTCTAGTTGAATAGTTTTCATTTGTGGAGGTTCAAGAAATCCTAATAGCATCTCTCTTTACTACCTGGACTCTAAACCCATAGAGAAAACCAACATTTAAGACATTGCTGAATGTGGCTTATATTTGTGAAAAGTAAACTTCTTAACACTGATCTCCCAAATCAATCAGACTTAATGTACAAAGTCATCACCATCCCTGAAAGCCATAGGCCTTTAATACAAGGGTAAGGATGAGAGAAATCAAAACCCTCTACCCTCTGAAGGCAGGCTAACCTAAGAGAGGAGAAGGAGGCAAGAGCAGAGTTATGCAAGCTCATTTTATTATCTCATACCAAACAGGTAAGTTGTTCTCAAATGGAGAGACCAGGAGGACTACACTAATGGATATCCCTCCATGAGAAGGAAACATCAGACATGAAGGGGACTAAACACTCCCAACTCCAACATCACTCAGTGTGAAATCTCTTCATTGACTCATCTTACCACCTACTCTGCTGTGGAAAGGAGACTCCACTGATTGTTCACTTAGTGGCCTGAGTTGAGAAAGTTGTTGCCACAAGGAATTACAGAATTCTGGAATGACATCATGATAGAAGCGACTTGCCTCTCTGAACGTTCGAAAAACCAGAAAGTGAACAAAGTCCTTATCCTGAACCAAAGTCCTAATCCTGAACCAAGTTTTTCCTAATACTGATCTCTTCATTTTCCTCAACAAAACTGTCCTGGCACCATATTTACTACCTCACTGCTCAACTTAATTATCCATCCAGCTTTCCATGCTAGAAGTATCAAATTCATTCCAGATTTTTTCCACTTGACTAGTCAAAAACCTTTCCTTTTCTACCTCAGATGTCTCTTGAAACCTTCCTCCCTCCCCACCCCCGCAGCTGCTTTAGTTTCGGCCCTAAACAAAAACATTTAAAGTGCATTTCCTGCAGCAGACACATTTTTGTCCCATAGCCCATCCCTCCGGATTCAGCACCTCTGCCGTGAACAGTTCTCTGCACCCTAAAGGTGTCTGACCTCAAGGACACAGAGCATTGCTTTTCTTTTCTGCCGTAGGGCCTCAGAGGCCCTCTAAACCTCTGGACAAGCACAGCACAACTGCTGGGGAGTTAACATCCTGTGACAACCTTCAACAAGTGGAGAGTCTCTGGATAGATGCTCTAGCCACTGACCCCCTCTTTCAGGGGAACAATTCTGAGGAATATTCTACATTGATGCTCAGAGAGTTCCAGAGGAGTTTGAGTTCGAGTTATCCATGCTGATAATAAGCTCATTCATGCAGATTTTTAATTGTATTTTTTCCTTCCCTGATTCACTCGCCCTAATCTCTTATTTCTGCTTTCTGGGACCAGCTCCCGAGTATACCACCTGCTCTCTAGTCTTTGTCTCAGGCAGGAAAGACAAACTATCTGATTATTTATGAAATTGGAAGGTTTTAATAGCATCATTTTAAAGATGAGAAACCTGGCCGGGCGCGGTGGCTCACGCCTGTAATCCTAGCACTCTGGGAGGCCGAGGCGGGTGGATCGCTGGAGGTCAGGAGTTCGAGACCAGCCTGAGCAAGAGCGAGACCCCGTCTCTACTAAAAATAGAAAGACATTATATGGACAACTAAAAATCTATATAGAAAAAATTAGCCGGGCATGGTGGCACATGCCTGTAGTCCCAGCTACTCGGGAGGCTGAGGCAGTAGGATCGCTTAAGCCGAGGAGTCTGAGGTTGCTGTGAGCTAAGCTGACGCCACGGCACTCACTCTAGCCTGGGCAACAAAGTGAGACTCTGTCTCAACAAAAAAAAAAAAAAAAAAAAAAAAAGATGAGAAACCTGAAGCATGGATACGTAAAGTAACTTGTTGGAAATTTTATTTCTGGAATGTGTCATAACTAGGAATAAATCCAGGTCCATTGTCTCCTTTCAACCTAAGGTTCAAAGAATTTTCCACGTAATACCTCATTTATCTGTATAAAATTTCAATTGCATCAATAGGCATAGGGTATTTTACAACCCATTTGTAGAAAGGAGCCTCTTTGCAATTAGGCACAATGATAAATTCTTATCTGATGAGCTTTGTTTAAGTGCTGGGGCCCATTTGTAGTGAGTCAAAGAATGGAGACATTATCAGCCCTTTGTTTGTTTTCTGAACCGTTCATATTATAAGTATTGTTTTCCATGTTGCATTTATTGAAATACTGCCAAATGAAGCACTTTATAAGCAAAATAGGCCACTCAAATGATTTAATATCATTCAAAAATCAACAAAAATGCTCCAAAGCTGAACAATTAAGCTTTCAAAAGTAAGTAGTCAAGGTAGGCTTCCCCATTTAAAGAAATTCAAATTAGCTTTAAACTCCAAGCTCTAATTTCTATTAAGCAGAAAAAAATCCCTGTCCAATTTTGAACTATTTTTATTTTGCTTTTCTCAATTTCTTTAAAACATCAGAAGTATGGAGACAGGAAAAAATACTGGTGGAAGACATTTGCCTAGCATCCTGGATGGTCAGAGATAGCAGGCAGGAGAAGACAACATCCTAGGAATGCCCTCTCAGCTTTGCTAGTCTTATAATAGGAAATGGGGCCAAGGAAAATGAGTATATAGGTCAGAAGCCAAGCAGAAAACAGTACACTCAGCTGGGAGCTTTAAAGAAATCTTTTTATTGAAGGAGACATTTAGAGGTATGGGTAGAATTAAGGGAACTGTTAAAGGATGTTGGGGCACCAGAGTATAGCAATGTCAGGAAGCTGTTAGCACCCTTAGGCCTGATGAGGCAAAGGAGGGAACAAAGCTACAAACAGACAGCGATAGCTGGAACCAGGGAATAGGGGCCACTGATAGGAACTGTGGTCACAGAAGAATGGTATGGAGTTGGGAGAGAGCCAAGGTAATAATTACTTTGATCTTTTCTTAATTTCCTGTGCTCTGATTACTCTCCAGTTACCTCCCATTAGCTGAACCCAACCAGAAGCCAGAGGTATGGGAAATTGAGTGATGCAGTTCATAGAGGTCAGCATCCTAGGGGCAGAGAAAGATGGGTAGAAAGAAGGGCAGAGAAAGATGGAGAAGAGATCTAGGAGCTGATGAAGGAAGAGGAACATACTCACTCATGAATCAATGCTGAAATATGCATGAATAAAATTATTTTCTTGGAAGCTTCAGCTCCCAAAAGGGTAGGACTTAGAACCGGCACTTAAGAGTAACCAAGAGAGAAGCACTCGAATTAGTTTTTAGCCTAAGTTTAGATTATCCATTAATGTTTATGTAAAAATCTATACACATTTGGGTACATATTTAAGTAGAGAACTGCAACAATCAACTGTCATATGGACAGCAATAAGCGCTCATGAAACAATGGTTTTTGTTTTTCTTTTTTTTTTTGTGTGTGTGTATATTTATTTTATTTTATTTTATTTTTTCAATTTAATTTTACAGAATCAAAGAGTCTAACAGTATATCTTGTTAGATACAGTATGTCCTCATAATGTATACATTATTTCTTGTACAATGATATGAAATAATATGGGAAATATTCATGATAAATTATTAAGTGAACAGTGCAAGTTAAAAACAATAGTTTCATATTTTTTTCCCCACCCCCCCTTTCCCGAATCAGCACCTTCAAGTGTAACCACTCCCCAAACGGTGCGCAATGCACTCATTGTGTAGGCATACCCCCATCCCCTCCCCCACCCCCCACCTCAGTCTGATGTCCAATTGGTGTCATTCCCAGATTTGTATTTAGGTGATGATCAGGGAAACCAATTTTCTGGTGAGTACATGTGATGCTTGTTTTTCCATTCTTGGGATACTTCACTTAATATAATGGGTTCCAACTCTCTCCAGGAGAACCATAGAGATGTCGTATCTTCATCATTCCTTATAGCTGAGTAATATTCCATGGTATACATATACCACAGTTTACTAATCCAATCATGTATTGATGGGCATTTGGGTTGTTTCCACATCTTTGCTATTGTGAATTGTGCTGCTATAAACATTTGGGTACACGTGCCTTTGTTACAGAATGACCTTTTTTCCTTTGGGTATATGCCCAGTAATGGGATTGCTGGGTCAAATGGCAGGTCTACTTGAATCTGTTTAAGATACCTCCATAATGCTTTCCACAGGGGTTGCACTAGTTTGCAGTCCCACCAGCAGTGTGTTAGTGTTCCTGTCTCTCCACACCCACGCCAACATGTGTTGTTTTGGGTTTTTTTGATAAAGGCCATTCTCACTGGGGTTAAGTGATATCTCATTGTGGTTTTGATTTGCATTTCCCTGATGATTAGAGATGTTGAACACTTTTTCATATGTTTGTTAGCCATTTTTATATCTTCTTTTGAAAAATTTCTATTCATGTCCTTTGCCCACTTTTTGATAGGGTTGCTTGATTTTTTCTTGCTGATTTTCCTGAGTTCTAAATAGATTCTTGTTATCAGTCCTTTATCTGATGTGTAGTATGCAAAAATTTTTTCCCATTCTGTAGGTGGTCTGTTTATTCTCTGGACTGTTTCTTTGGCTGTGCAGAAGCTTTTTAATTTAATCATGTCCCATTCATTTATTTTTGTTGCTGCTGTGATTGCCTTGGGGGTCTTCTTCATAAATTCTTTGCCTAGGCCAATGTCTGTAAGAGTCTTTCCTACATTTTCTTCTAGAATTCTGATTGTATCACGCCTAAGGTTTAAGTCTGTTATCCACCGTGATTTGATTTTTGTGAGAGGTGAAAGCTGTGGGTCCTGTTTCAGTCTTCTACAAGTGGCTAACCAATTCTCCCAGCACCATTTGTTGAATAGGGATTCCTGTCCCCAGAGTATATTCTTTCCCACTTTGTCAAAAATTAGGTGACTATATGAGGATGGTTCTATATTTGGATTTTCTGTTGTGTTCCACTGGTCTGTGTCCCTGTACTTGTGCCAATACCAGGCTGTTTTAAGAACCACGGCCTTGTAGTATAGTTTGAGGTCTGGCAAATTAATACCTCCCATTTTGTTTTTATTGCTTAAAATTGCTTTTGCTATACGAGGTCTTCTTTGATTCCATACAAAGTGTATAATTATTTTCTCTATGTCTGTAAAGAATGATGTTGGTAATTTAATAGGGATTGCATTGAATTTGTAGATCACTTTGGGTAGTATAGACATTTTAACAATGTTGATTCTTCCGATCCACGAGCATGGTATATTTTTCCATCTATTTGCAAGTTCTGCTATTTCTTTTCTCAGTGTTTCATAGTTTTCCTTATAGAGGTCCTTTACCTCTTTAGTTAGATATATACCTAGATATTTTATTTTCTTTGTTGCTATTTTGAAGGGTATTGAGTCTTTAATTTGGTTTTCCGATTGACTGTTATTGGCATATATAAATGCCTCTGATTTGTGTATATTAATTTTGTAGCCTGAGACTTTGCTGTATTCATTAATCAATTCCAGGAGTCTCTTGGTTGAATCCTGGGGGTTTTCCAGATATAACATCATATCATCAGCAAAAAGTGAGAGTTTGATCTCTTCCTTCCCTATTTGGACTCCCTTGATTCTGAAGAACAGAACGATCCCAAACCCAGCAGAAGGCAAGAAATTACTAAGATCAAATCAGAACTAAATGAAAAGGACAACAAAGAAACTATAAGGGAAATTAATAAAACAAAAAGTTGGTTCTTTGAAAAGATAAACAAAATAGACACACCTCTGGCTAGACTAACTAAGAGCACAAAAGTAAAATCTCTAATAACCTCCATTAGGAACATGAAAGGAGAAATCACAACCGATGCTACAGAGATACAAGATATCATCTATGAATTCTACAAAAATCTTTATGCACACAAACTGGAGAATGTGGAGGAAATGGACAAATTTTTAGAAACACATAGTCTTCCCAGGCTCAACCAGGAAGAAATAGAGTACCTGAACAGACCAATATCAAGAACTGAAATCGAAACAGCAATAAAAAACCTTCCCAAAAAGAAAAGCCCTGGTCCAGATGGGTTCACACCTGAATTTTACCATACATACAAAGAAGAACTGGTGCCCATCCTACATAAACTATTCTCCAATATTGAGAAGGATGGAGTTCTCCCCAACACGTTCTACCAAGCCAATATAACATTAATACCAAAGCCTGGAAAGGACACAACAAAAATAGAGAACTACAGACCAATTTCCCTCATGAATATAGATGCAAAAATTTTCAATAAAATACTAGCAAATCGAATCCAAGTACTTATCAAAAAAGTAATCCACCACGACCAAGTGGGCTTCATCCCCGAGATGCAGGGGTGGTTCAACATACGTAAATCTAGAAATGTAATTCACCACATAAATAGAAGCAAAAACAAAAATCATATGATACTCTCATTAGATGCAGAAAAAGCATTTGACAAAATTCAACACCCTTTTATGATAAAAACGCTTAACAAAATAGGCATTGATGGAACCTACCTAAAAATGATACAAGCCATATATGACAAACCCACAGCCAACATCATACTGAATGGGGAAAAACTGAAAGCACTCCCACTTAGAACTGGAACCAGACAGGGCTGCCCATTGTCTCCATTACTTTTCAACATAGTATTGGAAGTCCTTGCGAGAGCTATCAGGCAAGAGAGCAGAATCAAGGGAGTCCAAATAGGGAAGGAAGAGATTTTGTTTTTCTTAATATTTGAAATACTAGCATTATACAAATCTTTTCTCGGTGGACTGACCATTGCATCCTCCTCCCAGAAGTTTATTCAAATTGGACAAAAATATTTTATTTTTTCACAAATTCTTATTGGGAAAATGGAAAAATCAACAGATGAGCTCCTAGGGAATGTTTTCACCTTGGTGGAATTTGGCTTCTATTGCAGTGTGGTGCCATGCTCATGAGTTTTCTTCAATTTGTCCATTTGTTCATTCATTCATTCAATGAACACTTGTTAAGCAACAAGCAGTGTGTAAGCATAAGAGATAGATAAAAAAGGGTCCTTGCCTTATTCAATATTACATGCTAGTTTAGGAGGTAGATAAGAAGTAAATGCTTTAATAAAATATGTGCAGATTATGATCAGCATTGTACAGGAAATGAAAACGGTGAGGGGCTGAAATATAATCAGGGAGAGAACTATCTCCAGTAGATAAGGTGGTCAGGGAAGATCCTTTTGAGAAAACGATATGAAAAATGAGACCTGAAGGATGTGAAGGAGCTGGACCTGCAAAGAGCAGGGGGAGTTATAACCCAGACAGAGGGAACAGCAAATGCAAGGGCCTAGTGGCCCAAAAGGGCCTGAGTCTTATGATAGCGTATCCCTATTTTCTCTTCGAATAAAGTGACCTGGGGTTACTTCAGAAAATATGAATTCTTTGGGTCCCATCCCAGATATGAATCAGGATCTAGAGAAGAGGGTCCTGGAAACAGGTGAATGCTATCATTAGGAACATTTGGGAAACCTTGCCCATAAGATCTGTCAGTGTAATTTGGACTGTACAGTGGTATATCTCAAGGAGATGAGAGCTGAGTATAAAGAATGTTGTGTAGGTCGGTTGCGGTGGCTCACGCCTGTAATCCTAGCACTCTGGGAGGCCAAGGCAGGTGGATCGCTCGAGGTCAGGAGTTCCGAGACCAGCCTGAGCAAGAGCAAGACCCCATCTCTACTAAAAATAGAAAGAAATTATCTGATCTGGCCAACTAAAAATACATATAGAAAAAATTAGCTGGGCATGGCTGTAGTCCCAGCTACTTGGGAGGCTGAGGCAGTAGGATCGCTTAAGCCCAGGAGTTTGAGGTTGCTGTGAGCTAGGATGACGCCATGGCACTCACTCTAGCCCGGGCAACAGAGCGAGACTCTGTCTCAAAAAAATAAAGAAAGAAAGAAAGAAAGAATGTTGTGTAACTCTGTTGGTTTTTCATAGTGCCTCATTTCAGAAGTGTCAGCCTCCCAGAGGCAATGAACAAATTTAGCAAGCTCAAATGTATCAGACACAACCTACTCCCTGGGCCCTGGGGCTGCCATCTGCTTTAGATGCAGAAGTCATGAAATGTGGCTGGCAGAATTCCAAAGATGGCCCCCCAAGATTCCCATCCCCTGGCTATTCAATCAAACACTAATCTAGGTATTGCCGTGGAGGGACTTTGACAATGTAATTCTGACTACTAGACCTTAAAATAGGGAGAGTAACCTGGATTACTCAGGTGGGTCCAATCTAATCACATAAGCCCTTACAGGCAAAGAACTTTCTACAGCTGGAGTTCAAAGAGAGATGAGACAGAAGAGTTAAGGCAGAGGACGCATTCAGAGAAATACAGCAGAAATAAAGTTGGAGAGATTTGAGCGATAGAAAGGATTTGACATGCTGGTGCTGGAGGAGGAGGACACATAGAAAGCATAAGAAGGAATGTGGGCAGCCTTTAGGAGCAAAGACTGGGCCCTGGTTGACAGCCAGCAAGGAAATGGGGACCTCAGTCCTACAATCACAAGGACCTGAACAATTTGAATAAGTCTGGAAACCGGTTTTTCCCAGAGCCTCTTTTCCCCCCCCCAATTTGTTTATTTATTTTCTTTTTTAAAAAATTTCAGAATATTATAGGGGTACAAATGTTTTGGTTGCATATAATGCCTTTGCATTGCCCAAGCCAGAGTTACAAGTGTGCCCATCCCCCATACAGTATGCTCCACACCCATTAGTAGAACAGTGTTGTGAATCTGCAGAGAAAACCAAACCAGAGCCTCTCAGTAAGAGTTCTTTCAGCCAACAGCCTGATTTTGGCCTTGTGAAATATGAAGCTGGGAAATCAGCTAAGCCCACCAGGACTTCTGACTTACAGAATTGTAAGATAATAAATTTGTGTTGTCATAAGCTACTAGATTTGTGGTAATTTGTTATGGGGGCAATGGAAAACAAATACAGGAGGTCACAGTCAAACCTAGCAGCACTCAAGCTTAAGGACACTTTTTACACCATCATCATTAGGATTCCCACCAGTGGATTAGTGAATTGAGCCATGTACCACTCGCTTATTTTTTTTGAGACTCATATTCCTGATCTGTAAAATGGAGATGAAATTGTCCTTAACTCACAGAGTGGATCTTAGATCTAATGAGTTGTAAACTTTGAAACACCATACAAACACGAGGTTGCTCCCATGGACCGGGAGGTATCATGATACCTTTAAGCAAAGTACTTGCACTTTAGCTCTTCCTATTTGTTATAAGTTGAGTTGTCTAGGAAGCAGACTTGGATATGGTACAGGATGGAACTTGGAGTTAAGATCTGAGGCATTTATGAAGGAGTATTTGGGATCAACACCTATGGAAGGAAGCAGGATTGTGTGGGGGAGAAGTTGAGCTGGAATGCAGTCCCATCAGCATCCCACAGAAACTTGGGAGCTGGGCTGTCCCTTCAAAATTGTTCAGGGATAAGTCCAGAATCTGGGCCTTTATGCCTCCTGGATCAATCATCACTGGATGAGGTTGCCCTGAAAAGAAAGCATGGGCTTGATCCAGTCTGCTAGATTCAGCTGAGGCAGTTCCGGATAAGGGCTAACAGCTGCCAGCACTCCCAGCAGCTGGGGGTGTATATCCTTCCTTTTTGAAGGGACATCCGGGCAATCCATCACAATGTTCACAACATTCCTGATCTTTGTGGATCTACAATAAGAAGTTTTTCCATCACACCAAAGGAAATCATGTATTATCCAGGTACAATTTTGACTTCTAAATCTCTCTTGTGGCTCAGCAGTTCAGTCTCATGTAAGATAGATGATGTTCTGCTATCAGTATCCCACTCCTAACGCCCAACAATCTTTTGCATCAGCCCATTCTTTAGGGCCTCCCAGTGCCCATAGATTCCTTGACCAGATTGGAGCCCGCTTGAACACTCTAGCACGTACATCTGCCAACACCATGTCAAGGAAATAACAGCGGGAAGGAACTAAGGAGAATCCCTTAGGAATCCTCTTAAAATGCCTGTGGGCTAAATGCTTAAGTGAACCAAACAACCGCTGGGGTCCCCAAGGCTCCAATTTGCTGTACTAAAAGGGAACATTTTGTGCAGTGGTGGCCATGGAATTCCAGGAGTTTCAGGAGAGGCATTTTAATATTTCATTTTCTCAAGCCTCTTCTCTTTTTCAAGTGGCATAACCAACTAGAAATGTCTTATGACCTTGGAGTGTTTTTATATCGTATTCGAAGCCTTGCAAGTTACTCTGAAATTTGAGGGCTGAAATGTTTTGGTAATGTGATTAAGAAGGAGGAAAAAACTCGAGAAAGAAAGAAAAAGGATGGAAGTTATATGCTTTATAAACATCTTATTTAATCCTATTCCCCTGGCTGCCAGTTTTGTGCCTTTGGAATCAGCATTAATTCTTCCCTATCAGGAATGTTATTGTTTGGTTAGTCCAAGGATTGGAAAATGTTAGCCTGTATTGAGGGCTTTGGCAAAACTGAAGAACCATATTTTGACTCATGGGAAACATACTTTTCCCAAATAATTTCCTAAGTGGATGCTTTTCAAGAAAACTGTGAATAAGACATATTCCCATTTCTTAAAGCATTATAGATAAAGGGAGACAGAATCTTTTCTAAGCAAAGAACATGTCATCTTGGTTTCTACCTACACATCCCATAGGCAAAACATTTGTCCAAAATTGACCTTGTCACTACATCTACTCCTCCTGTTTTAAGTAGCCAGAATATCCTCTCAGTCACCTAAGCCAGAAACTTAGGAATTAAAGAAAGTGAGAATAAAAAAAATGGAAAGCAGAAAGTTTTCAAAGAAATTAGAGAAAATAATTTTCTATAAGATGAACAAGAAAATTCCTTCAGATTGAAAGGGACAACCAACCAGCCATCACAATAAACACTTTCAAAGACAAAAATACAAGTTACTTAGACTAGAGCAAGCATTAAACCACCATCCCTGTTTTCATTAGTAACACCAGATGAAAAGTGCTGCAGGAATCGTGTAATTTATAGCCCAAATCAGAACATTCCACCTGGATCAGTCTCTGGGATAACAGGTGTAAACCATGACCATCACCAGTAAACTGGGACACTTGGTCACTCTACTAAAAGCTGTTAATTTTAAAAATTCTGAGGGAAAATGGTTTTAACCTAAAATTCCATAAATAGAGAAAATATCAAACCAGTATGAGGGCAGAATGAAGACTTTAGATATGCAAGAAAGTTTGACCCTGATGATGCATTTCTTCTTGGGAAGTTACTTGAAGATATACTTTATTTTTAAAAAATGATAAAATAAGCTGAAACATACGGAGACAATGGACATAGGAAATAGAAGATCTAAGAGAAAAGTGAAGTGAAAAGGAGTTCCGAGGTGATAGTATAGAGAAATCTGAGGTTAACAAAGCTGTGAGCCAACTTAGTGAACATCCACCCCAGCTAAAGGAAGGAGGATGAACACGGGAGGATGGAGGAGTCTAAGAGGAAAGTGTCCAGATATAAGGAGAATCAGAAGAAGAGACAGAATGAACAGTTTAGAGATTTTATAGAATAAACAAAAGAACATTAGTACATAAAGTACTAATGTACACCATTAGTACATAAAGTACATAAAAGAAGATAATCAATTAAAACCTAATGCTAGGGACATTCTCCTCTGAAAGCCACAGAAAGCAAATATATTATAATAAAAACTAATATTTATTGAGAAGTTGCTATGTATAGGCACTATTCATCTTACATATACTAATTCATTTACTCATAGCAACCCTGTGAAGTATGTAAAATTATTTTTCCCTATTCTTCAGATGAGGTAACAGGCACAGTGAGGTTGCTCGTCCAAGGTTACACAGGTAGTACATGCAGAGCTGAGATTTCAACAGTCTGCCTCTGGCTCTCCGGCTCCAGTGAACATCAGTTGGTTCCAGGGTCAACAATATTTTGTTAAACCAATGTTAACAAAGCTTATAGGTTTTTAACCTTTAGACTATGTATAAACAAATCACAAGAGACTTAACTGTGGTTACAAGTCAGGATATAAATATTATGTGAAAGGCAGGCATAACTGACAATAGCTGGGAGATGAAAGAGAAGGAGGAGACATAGAAGGAAGGATAGGGTAGTATGATCCTTGCCTAGAAAAGAGAAAAAGCCTATGTTCGATAGTCCCAGACATGGAGGTTTAAAATACTGTTTAATGTTGCAGAGGTGACCACTCTTGTCAGTATCTTTGGTGGAATGTAGAGGGATAGTGAGGAGTAGATGAGAGAGTTAAGTCTACATAAAAAAAACTAAGAAATCAAAAAAATTCTTAAGGTTGATACATAGATAAAAATATCAGTATGAACAATCTATTGAGAAATATAGCAATAACTACCAGAGAAACAAAATTAGAAATAGTGGTTCCTTCCAGGGAAAGAAACTGCAGTTTCTCATCATAATCTCTTCCATGCTATTTTAAGTATATTACTTTGCACATGTTAGTGTGATAAGCCAAGGAAAGAGAAGATGCAACGTCAGTAACATCAGTGATTTAGTTTCAGGAAAACAACATCATCCATTACATTAAATAAAATGTGGCTAATTTGGATTCCATTGGCATTGTAGCTTTGGTCATATTTAATTTGTAAATTTGTCTTGATTTTATAATAGAATAAAAGCATAAGGATTTTATATCCAATTTTATGTATGTACATTTCAAAATATCATTAGAATAAAAAATACTGTATGTCAACTCTGAGAGGCTAAACCATTTTCTCCTATCATTACATCACTGAAGTTTGAAGAATACCACTTCACTGTAAGGGGTTGAGCTGCTTTGGTACCAACCCATTACTCAGGGCTTGGTTCAATTTCATCTCTTCTCTGAAGCCTTTCCTTAATTCTCCAGGCAGAATTGATGATAATTTCCTTTGGATCTCATTGTACATTATACATGCATTTATCATGGCTTATGTTTCTCTTCATAGAGCTATTTGTTTACACAGATGTTTGTTTACAATTCCTAGACTAAAAGTGCTTAGGAGTGGGGCTCATAGCTTATTCATCTGTATCCTCAGCACCCAGTTCACAGTCATTCACATACAAGAGCCCAGCAAATGTTTGCTGAATCAATGGGTGATAGCAGTGATGATCCTCTCCTGGTTTTCAGAGTCCCTTTCAAGTGTTAGCCATCAAATTGAAAAAGTACAAGGTACTTTATCCACCATGGCTAAAAAGCTTTTTAGAAATTGGAGAAACATTAAGATGAGGTTTAAGTCTTTTAATTAGATTTATTGCAGATTAAAGGCATTATAAAAAGAAGTGGTCTTAAACTCCTCTCCTGAGTACCTGTACCCCCTGTAGAGATAAGGTAATGGTGTCATTATATTTATGTATGGTAAATATTGCTATGATGGGAGAATATCCTAGCATGTAATGACACACCATAGTTATTTAGGCATGACTGGCTTTGCTAAGATAACTTGGCAACACTGAGACTTTTACTGCTACTGCAGGAAGGGAGTTTAACATATTTCCTAGCCCCATTCTTACCCCCCTTATAGTTTATTCTTCACCCAGGTAAAAATGAATTTGGCTTATTGATATATTTACTTAAGAAAGTAGACAATACAACTGCAATACAAGAAAATGAAGAGGTGAAATTATTGATTTTTTTCTGAAAAGGCCAGACTGAAAGGAGGAAGCAGTAATTCTATTTAGTGACACGTTCCTATTGGTTGAAATTGATGAGATTGTTGAGATTCTTATTCATTGCCTCCCCTAGGTCCCCTGGCATTGCCAGTGCACTCACCCATTCATTAACTCATTTAGCAAGAATTATCAGATACTGCTTAGGAGCAAGATGTTGCTCTAGGCACCACCGTTGATACACAAGTAAGATGTGGCCATAATAAACCAGACGTAGAGCTTCTGCAGTTTGTCTCCTGACCAACCAGTCTATGTTACTTGCAGTTTTACAACCTGGCTTTGCCAAAAGGGAACACTCTCTGTCTATCGATTACAACTTTTTAAATGGACCTAAATAGCTCACAGGCAGGTATTTAAACAAAAACATGAAGGCTCCTTGGGAGTCATTAGAGCTGGCTTAGTTGCTTTATTCTCAAACAAACAAACATATGTTTTATTGTGCTCTCAATTATAGCACTTCCTCAAAGGATGGTACCTAAGAAGAGCCACTATATATTATGGTAAAACTATTAGGTGATACTTAATCCTATACACTTAAAAAATATCTCATTAATATTTCCATTCCCGAAAAAGATAGATTTCTTGAAGAATTCATGAATAAGACCTCTTTTCTTAAATCTTTGCTTTTTAAGTTTGGAATTTCTAGATAGCGATCTAGTTGGAAACATCAACATTTGAAAAAATAAGGTTTATTCAGTTCCTTCTGAATGTACTTATTGTATTTTTCACTTAACTTGCTTCAAAACATTCTTAAAGATCTGGATTAGGTATTTATGGAAACCTCTTACTCGCTAAGTTATGGAGTTTGTAATAAAAAACTGTAACTGATCCTCAACCAGGTGTCAAACAAGAATATCTGAAAAATATTAGGAATTCTTTTAAATTTACTTCATTTAATCTATCATCTCCTTTAGCCCCAGTTTCCTTTAAACTACCAATGTGTTTATAGGAAGGCTCATTTAAAATGTAGGCATCAGATATAGACTAATACTAAATGCTTTCCATTCCCCTAAACTAAGGCCAAGTATATCCCCAACCAGTGCCCATGGGAATATAGCAGTCATAGAACTCTGCACTGGTGTAGGCAGCCACAACCCTCTCCAGAGAGGAGAAAAGAATGGTGCCATATTTACACTTAGTATAAGAGGACACCTTTCTATGAGTCTGGGGAAGCACATTATCAACCTTACACATGTGTTCCACATTCTACCAGGCCTAGTGATAAAACAGTCTCACAGAAATGATTATAAAGCAGTATCTCTTCATCCCACACTGAGAATTGACAAAATCAATGCTTCCCTCAAATTCTTTCCTCCTGCTACTCTGGGAAACACTCAGAGAATTCCTGGAGTTTCCTTTATGTGCTAGCAAGCATAGCCCTTCTATTCTTCTTTTTTGCCATTCCAACTGATGACTGTGTGGGCTCCACCACTGATCTTTTTTATTTTGCCTGACTGCTGCTGTTGGATGACCTTCAATGGACTTCAAGTCCTAGCACAGTGCAATGGAAATCCAAGAATTCTTCACTAACAGATAGCCACTTATTAGTTTTGTAATCTTGAGCAAGTTATTTAACCTTTCTGAACCTACTCTTTTTATGTAAAATAGAGATGACAATGTCCACTTTGCAAGGTCATTATAAGGTTTAAACAGGATAATACACAGTTGATCCTCACTACTAATGGCTCTATATTTGTGAATTCGCCTCCTTGCTAAAATTTATTTGTAACCCCCCAAATCAATACTTGTGACTCTTTCACAGTCATTCACAGAGATGGGCAGAGTGGCAAAAAATTTGAGTTGTCCAAAGCACTGGTTCCTGGCTGAGATCAACCAAAGCAACGGTCTGCCTTCTTGTTTCAGCTGTCATATTGTATATGAGGATCTTTCTTCCCCCCAGTCTATTTAATGCCATGGTTTTTGCATTTTTGAGATTTTTTGAGATTTTGCTGTTGAAAATGTCCCCCAAGTATAATGCTGAAGTGCTGTCTAATGTTCCTAAATGCAAGGAGGGCATGATATGCCTTATGGAGAAAATAGGTATATTAGATAAAGCTTCATTCAGGCATGAGTTATAGTGCCATTGGCCATGAGTCATGGTAATGAATCAATAATATGTATTAAATAAGGTGTCTTTAAACAGAAGCACACAAAACAACGTAATGTATTGATTGGTTGATGAAAATGTAACCAGTTGCTCACAGGAACCTAATCCTGTATTTCCCCTAGGAGCAATGGTTCAGTATTTACTCAGTCAGTGTTCATGGTGGCTTAATAGAACATAACTACTGCAATAATGAGAATTGACTATACTCTAAATATCTGGTACTTAGTTATGTATTCCTTTGTCTTTTGTATGCATAAGGGTAAAATGATACAATTTTCTTTGAGAGGTAAAAGGTTGGATATTTCCTCACCCTCCTCTCCTTAGAATGTTTCCTTGAAATTATAATAGGGCCCATGAGAGGCCTGACCATTTCACTTTGCAATTAAAGGTCAGGGTACTTCTGCTCCTTGGTGCTATAAACATATACCTCCAAAATTAACTTTCTCATGAAGTATACAGGAAACTATCACAAGGTGAATACATTTATCTCTCAAGAAGATAGGAGAAGATTGAATTATTTTTTTCTTCTGCTTCACTGTAGAAACTTGGATTAAATACATTCCAGACTTTGCAGGTACTTTTGAGCTACCTTACATGCATGTAAATCTGGTAGTACTTACTCTATAAAAAATTGTGTTTCTTCTCTCTTCTATATTAGTACAGAAGGGTCTTTTGTCAGTAGGATTATTTTATTCCCTCAACATATGTTTGAATCTTGTTCAGGGGAGGCTGTTCTTTTTAAATTTCTTGAGCTTGTTTGTATCTGTCAATGACTGGATGGCTTTTTGGCTTTGCTATTATGCTGTTCAAATTATACTAATGCACCAGTTAAGTTAAAGTGGTTATGCTTGTGGGCTCTCGGTAAATCAATTTTGCTGCTGAATAATGAAGCACCTCAGGTTTTCCATATTTCTGTGTCTACTTGGAAACCAGAAAAATAGATGTCCAGACATTTTGCAAGGTGCCTGATGATCCTGACTGTTGATTGAGGATGTTGCAGGCATAGGAAGAAAGGTTATTTAGACTATAAATTTCATAGCATGATTCTCAGTTATAGGCTCGAGCTATGAGCCAGATGTCTGATTTTTCTAGGAGATGCATAAATGCAATAATTTAAGATAGAAACCAATTCAGGATTCTATTGATTCATCTTGGCTGTTTTGAAGAACCCATTTCACTAAAGGATGATGTAGGCAATGCTTGTTTTTATACTCATCAATCTGTCCCCTCTTTCCCCATGTACTTCTTTTCCTGGAGATGTTCAGGGTGGTGTCTGAGTCAGTGATTCAGCACACTCCTTCCTCTAGGGAAGGGTTTCCTACCCATTCTTTGTTGTGATTGGAGCTGTTCTGTGCATTGTTAGATCTTTAGCAGCCTCTGTGGCCTCCACTCACTAGATGCCAGTAGCATCCCTCCTTCTAGTTGTGATGACTGAAAATCCCCAGACATTGTCAAATGTCCCCTGGGGGAAAAAAATTGTCCCACTGAGAAGCACTGCTTTAGGAACAGAGAGTGTATTCTGTGCCAAGTGGGTGTTTCCAGTGTTTCCAGTCTCTAAGATTCATTCAAAGTAAATGAGCCTCCAGGCCAGCAACAGACACTCATCTGTACCTGCCACTAATGTTGACTACTTGATTGTCCTAAGAAGAAATGTGGCTACCACATGACAAATGTTCTTCTTAGCAATTTGTTATTACGCTGTTCCCAAGTTTCTAGCATATTGGGAATAGCACCTGCTATGTGCCTTGGTTTTCTTATCTACGCAAAAAAGAAAACACTGCCCCCTATAGAAGCTTCATTTTGTTTTGCTTTTAGTTTCTTTTCTGCTTTATAGAGAACAACAAGCATGGCAGCTTCTGGAAGATAAAGAACTACCTGATCATCTGCATTTCACCCATTCTCAGTTCTCCAGAGATTCTGACTTTAACAGGAGCTTCTCCTTTTCAATAGTTCCTTCCTCAGGACCTTTGTCCGACCAAGCTAACTGGCATACCACAGACAGGCAGGAGAGCATGGCGGCTAGAAACATAGATGCAGTTTAAAGCCTGGGTCTGCCACTCACTTTGTGTGACTTTGAATGGCTCAGTTTAACTTCTGGGTGCCTTAGGTTTCTTCTTTATGAAATATTGACAATAATATTACCACTCTTGTATCATTATTGAGACTCTTAAATGAGTTAATATACTCATAGCAGTTGGAACAGTGGTGGAAGGAAAAACTTGTGATACAGTGTTAAGCTATGTACCTTTTCCCTTTACTTGCTTCTGATTCCATGGGAGTTAGTTTAGAACTCTAACTTGTAGATAACTGATAGCAATGCAAAGGGAGTCTTGTTCATAGACAAGAAAATGTCCAATCATTCATGTTGCAGTCATGTAGCCCCTTTTATTTCAATGTTTCTCAGCATAGGGGCCATGGGGAACTGACATCTTTGGCTATTCTTTCTTTCAGTATCTATGTAATACATTGTCTGAATCTAAAAAGGATTCATGTTTCTTTACTGGCCGAATCTGTCAGGCATTGGCCTTGGCCTTGCCTTGTGTTTGACAACCAGAATTTGAAATTAGGTTTATCTGATTTTCCAGAGTCTATTTCCTTGTCATTGTATCTCTTTATACCCCTGGGCATTATTTTTCTCAATAGCCTACCATATTTTAACTATCTGTTTTTTTTTTTGCAGTAAGATTTATGATTGTTACTGCCGATCTGAAACTGAATGCACAAATGTCTGTGACCTCTATCCCAGCCTGAATTAGTTATGTGTTGCTACATAACACATTATCCCAAAACTTAGCATCTTAAAATAACACATGGCTTATCTGGTCATGAACTCAGTCATAGCTTGGGTGTATGGGTCCTCTGGCTCTGGGACTCTTACAACACTATGATAGAAGTGTCAACCAAGGCTATGGTCTTACATGAGGCTCAACTGGGAAAGGATCTGTTTCCAAGCTGACTCACATTGTTATTATCAGGATTCTGTTCCCTGCTGGCTGTTGCCCTGAGGCTGCCCTCAGTTTCCTGCAATGTTGGCCTTTCCAACATTGCAGCTTGCTTTATCAAAATGTATAAACTAAGAAGCCAATCAAGACAGTATGGTAAGGTGACTCCTCATCATTTTCCATATTCTCTCTATTCTTTAGGAGCAATATATAGAATATTTTATTCACTAGGTCCTGCCCACACCTAACAGGATGGAATTACACAGGGATGTGAATACCGGGAAGTGGGGATTGTTAGGTACAATCTTAGAAGTCTCTCCAACACATAGTCAAATGTGGACCAAATCTGTGAGCTCCATCCCAGCACAATGTGAACCAAATGTGAAGGGCATATGATATAACCATAACCTAAATTTTCCCAAGTCTTACAAGCAGGAATAGAAATGAGGTAACATTATGATCAATGCCCAAATCTAGCTGGATTGTAGTCTCCACCTGCTAACACCAGATCTACAGCCTTTCCTTCAAACTCAACTCTGGTTATTTCTGAGAGTCCACAAAAAATATCTCTCATAGTTTCATAAGTGAGCCCATCTCAGTCTTTGGTTGCAAATTTTAAGAAATGCAACCAGACACTGACATTAGGTTAAAACCCTCAAGATACTAAATGGGGCTCGTTTCCTTCAGTACTTATTGTGCTTCTGATGCCATCTTCTACAAAACAAACAAACAAACACTTGACAAAATGTTCCCTCTTTGCTCTGTGTCACAACTTGGATACCCAAATAGTGCTGCTTATGCCTAATGTTGCTGCTGTGTAGAGCAAATCCCTTTGCTCAGGTCGGCTTGGAGAATGGATATCATACCATCTTCTTTGCCTTTTCATCCCTCCCTTCCCTACTCCCAAGTGCTCAAAACTTCCTCTTAGATTCCCTCATCACTTCTTATCCATGTTTATATCTAGAGGCAGTCTTTAGAAAAAAGTCCTGATTTGGAGCATTTGCCAGTTTCCATAAATGCTCCTACCATGCATGATTACAAGCCACCAATGTGATATCGCTGAATGTGGAGTTGGGAAGAGAGGTGCACAATTGGCTCTTTGCAAGCTGGTACAAGCTGGCTCGGGGATACTGCTGTGTGGAGGGCCAATAGCCCAGAGATACAGCCACATATGAATCCCAGCCTGTACCAGCTTGAACCTCAGTACGTGTTCGGTATTGCTATTTACCCGCATCTGGTGAGGTATAAGATTAAATTGCTTTACTGATATTCCAGCCATCACTATGGGGGCACTTGTGCATTCCCTTCATGGAAGTTGCTTTTACTGCAAACTGGGCCTGGATCTCAATATCCACAGAGAAAAGTCTGAAGTATTCAAAAAGCCTCCAAAGTTACAGCCCCTTTAAGATTTTTTTTTTTTTTTTTTTGAGACAGAGTCTCACTCTGTTGCCCGAGCTAGAGTGAGTGCCATGGCGTCAGCCTAGCTCACAGCAACCTCAAACTCCTGGGCTCAAGTGATCCTTCTGCCTCAGCCTCCCAAGTAGCTGGGACTACAGGCATGCACCACCATGCCCGGCTAATTTTTTCTATATATTTTTAGTTGTCCAGCTAATTTCTTTCTATTTTTTTAGTAGAGACAGGGTCTCACTCTTGCTCAGGCTGGTCTCGAACTCCTGAGCTCAAACGATCCTCCCGCCTCGGCCTCCCAGAGTGCTAGGATTACAGGCCTGAGCCACCGTGCCTGGCCCCCTTTAAGATTAACTTCCTGTTTCCCCAAATCCTTGTGGACTCTAGGCTATTACCCAGACTTGATTGCTCCTCTTGGTCTTTGGTATTTCCACTCTATTTTCCTATATGCTGGCCCAGCCCGAAGGACTGATTTTCTACCAACATTCTTCCTCCTTGGTCCTGACTAGGACACTACCTTGTTGTTAAGGGACACTGCTACCCCCATATAATTTAATCCATCTTCTTTTTCTGAGATGTGGCTTGCCCCTTTACTTTGAACATAATCATGGACTCAAAGTTCTTTGACACACAAAGTTTGTTGAGATTTTGGAAAGAACCAGGCAGATATGCCCTTCTGATTTCACAGCTTTGTGACCTTAGGTGAGTTGCCTAACTTCACCAAGTCTGAGAATCTCTGTATGTTTAGTGAAGATAAGAATACCTATCTCCTAAATTTGTTATGAGGATATAAATTAGAGGATGGTTGTAAAGTCCCGGGCATAGAGTAGGTGTTTGTCAAAAATTATTATTTGGCAATTAAAAATAAAATTTAAAAAACATTTACAAATATTTTCAAATATCCCATTATTGCTTTTATTATTATTCTTATTTTGCTTTCTCTCTCTTTCTCTCCATTTTTAAGCATGCATGAGTCTTCTATCCATGGATACAGGGTTGGGTTGGGCTGGGATGAGTTGCTCTATCTTGGGTTGAGGACCAGAGTAGGCACTCAGTGAAAGACAAAGGCAAGAATCAGGGTTGGGGGGGAACATTTGTTTGTTTTTTATATATTTTGGCATTAATTTTTTAAAAATATAAAATATAATCTGCTTATCTTAAGAATAAAAAAAAATCTAGACATGTATTTTAAAAAGGTAATAGTCCACTTTCTTCCTCTAGTCCTATCCTTTTTTTGAAACCAATGTGTTTATTGTGCCATAAATTTACATGGTTACACAAACATAAATACACATATATAGGACTTTCCTTTGTGTTTATTTTTATAGAATAGGTTCCTAAGATACTTATTACTCTGCAACTTGTGTTTCTCACTTAAGCCATCATGTGAATTATTATTTGCTGTTTTGTTTTGTTTTATTATGGGGTCCAAGTACAATTTTGTTACATGCATAGATTACTTCGTGGTCAAGTCAGGACTTTAGGGTATCCATCACCCAAATAAAGTACGTTGTACCCATTAGGTAATTGCTTTTTTGGTAGGCACTGAATAGTTACTGAAATATTTGTTTGTGAAATAAGACTATAAAACTCTTTTGTTGTAAAAACGTTATTGAAATATAATTCACAAACCACAAAATTCACCCATTTAAAGTACATAATTCAATAGTTTTTAGTACATTCACAGAGTTGTGCAATCAATACCACAATCAATTTTAGAACATTTTATTACTCCCAAAAGAAACCCCATACCCTTTAGCAATTGCTGTCATTTCCCCCTGACCCCCCACCCCACACCAGCCCTAGGCAACCACTAATCTACTTTCTGTGTCTATAGATTTGCCTGTTCTGGACATTTTCTATAAATGGAAACATACAATATGTGGTCTTTTGTGACTGGCTTCCTTTACTTAGCATAATGTTTTCAGGTTTTATCTATGTTATAGCATGTATCGCTACTTTCTTCCTTTTCTTTTTATTACTGAATAATATTTTATTGTATAAATATACCTCATCAATTCATCAGTTGATAGACATTTGGGTTGTTTCCATTTTTTGGCTATTATGAATAACGCTGCTATGAACAATCATGCATATCACTTGCTTTTAAACCCTCAATTTTCTGGTCATCTGTTGACCTCTTTCTCAGCATTGGTTCTTCTCCAGTCATACCAATCCCAAGTAAATCCTCTTCCATACCCCATGTTCTAGGAATACCTGCTCCTCAGCAGAGCCCTGGAGACCCTGATTTAGGGATTTTCTAGCTTGAATTGCACACTAGCTCTGTATGTTTTTTGGCAGGGGATGATACCAGATGCTATTTTGAAAATGTCTACTTTTTTCCCCCAAAGATAAAAATAAATTTGTACCTATCCTGACAATTTGGTTTCATAGATATAATAAGAAGATATCCTGAAGTAAAATACTAGTAATCTCAGCTCTATAGTCAGTTAACATCTCTTTCTTGTCAAATATCCAGAGTGTGAAATATTGTGCTGCCTGGAACATCTGGATTTCCTACAGGCATCTCCAAAAAGCATGTCCAAGATGGTACTCATCTCGCCCCTCGCAAACCTACTCTTACTCACGTATTCCCTACAAGGGAATATGGTACCACCATATATACTGTCACCCAAGTCAGAAATCTAGTAAATGTCCTAGACTTCTCCAACAACCCATTCTGCATATAATCAATCACCCAGGCTATCTGACATAGCTCCCTAATTCATTTTCTTCTCTTTATACTCATTGTCACTACGTTAACTAACTCAAGCTATCACAATATCCACTTGTGTACCATGACCTCTTGAAACACACACAGTGTTCCATGTTTCACTGTTTTCTTTGCCTATGGTATCCTTCCCCCTCTCGTGTGCCTGGTTAGCAGTAAGCCAAATTTTAAGACTCAACTCAAATGTCACCTTCTCTGGAATGCCTTTGCTTTCCTTCTCATTCAAGTTGAGTGAGTTTCCCTTCTTCTCTGCTCTTTGGCACCCTGTTCTTACTTCTATTTAGTGCATACAACATTTCTAGTGTAGTTGTTGGTTTAACTGTCTATTTCTCCTTTCATTTGATTCTGAAAACCTTCCTTCTTTTTATATCACAGTGGCTTGTACATTATTATTACTAAGTAAATATTTGTTTAATATATTAATGAGTAACTTAACTCTTGCATATAAAAAGGAAAAACTTGGATGAAAGATCAATTTTTGACTTATATATTTGAGGCCCTTCTCTCCTTATTAGATCTCAGATATTCATTTGTAACATCAGTCTTAAATTCAAGGGTGCTTATTGTAAGGTTTCTTTGAAGTAGCGGGCGCCAGAGAAAGAAAGACGAACAGAGTTGAAAGGGATAAGTAAAGAGGCTTTATTGGGCACTCCCGGGTGGGGGTAACGAGTCCCCGAGAGAGGGACCCGGGCGAGCTTCATGGGACCCATGGGACCCAGAGAAGCTGCGCCACCCAGAAGTCTGAGTGGGTTTATATAGGTTTTTAGGGCTGGGGGATGGGAGTTTCTTCGGCCAGGAGATGTCGGCGCGAGGAGTGAGGAATTTCTTTGTTTCAGCTTTGGGGCAGGTAATGAGGGATTGGAGGGACTTCTTCTTTTTTCATTAGGGAGAGGAGGGGTACCTGCCACCAGCCTTACACTTATCTAAATATGTAACTTTTCATCTTTGCTTTCTACATCTGATTTGATAAATTTTAATGCTTAAATTCTGAATAATTGGAGGGACTCCTCGACATGTGTGTAATAAGTCCATTAATAGTAATATCTAATTAAAGAACATTTTTAAATGAGCAAAGTGATAGAATAAATTCATTAAGCTTCTATTAAATCCCTCCATGAAAGTGAACACTGTGCATTTGTTAAGGGTTCCTTAATGAAATACCATTAACCTAAATACTTCAGAAATTAATATGAAACTCTCCACACAGAATGTCTTACAGAAGTATATGCCTGTTATGTAGCCCCTACTGCCAGAACTCATCAATTCCATAAGTTTATCACACTGAGGAGATTAAATTTCATGCTTTACTAAAGATTAATAGAAAAATATCATTAGAGTTGTGCACATTATTTATTAATCTAAAGAGATGCTTGTCTCTTCCTAGCAGAAAGAACTTTAGAAATTAGAGTATTACAGAAGATTTTGAACTTTTCATATGGGATAAACAAAAAGAATAAGAAAATAAATGAACATGCAACCTCATGAGAGAACTTGAAAAAAAGAAAAGAAATGAACAAGGAGGAGATGCTAAATATTTAAATGTTTTGGGGCCATCCTTACCATAGTTCTGTAGGTTTATGGACAGTAGGAAAGAATAATTTACTTTATCTATCAATGAAAGAGAGCACTAAGCAAAATACTACTTTGTTGCTTCCGTGTCAAGAGGGCAAACTTCACCCTTTTCTGCACTTGAAAATTCCATTGATGTGTTAGAGAATTGTAAGAATTATATCACTTCATGGCAGCTCTGGAAAAAGGCTTGGGTGCCGCAATCACATCATGCATTTTGAGGAATAGCTGAAAGTTGAAAAAATTAAATTGGACTAATGGAAAAAACAGAGGTGAAAAACCCTCAAGCCCATTCAGGCAGGTGAGGAGACTGCAGAGAAGTGAGAAGACAGAATTTCACAGGAAAGTTCAATGCTGCAGAGAGACTAGGGAGTAAGGAAGGATGACTGGGCGGCTGGTTGCGCAACTGGGTGTCTACAGAGGTGCTACAACTGTGGGCATGTGTTGGGGGCCCCTAGTATGGTCACTAGGGCCAGAGAGAAAAGAGGGTTCAGGGAACTTGTGGCTACAGTAAGCATGGAAAAGAAAAGAGAGGTTCTCTCCGGTGGTGGTGAAAATCCTTCAAGAACTCAACTCCAGGGAAACTTGCTCGAGGGATATCTTCAGACTCCATTCTGCCCTTCAGCTACATATCCTTTATGGGAGGCTGCTTTGCATTTCCCACTCACACAGCACACACAGGATGGAATCAAGGCACAAGCAAGTAGCCTGTCTTCTTGCTCACAGGTGGGATGTGGTGGGGAGGGAGGAAATGCCAGGGGAGCAGTGATTCTCCATTACTGAGGAAACCTTCACTATATACCAATACTAGGGAATTTATATCATCATTTATAGGCAGGAATGGGTAGCCAAGAATCACCAACAGCATGAAAGAAGGGCTCCAAAGGAAACCAGCATGAACCCACTGAGAGCAGAGTTGTATATGAATGTATGTATATATGAAATGAGGAAGAACAAAAAAAATTCTAAGTAGTAATTTCAGGAAGTTTTAGAAATATTACACTCATAAAAAAGAACATACAGCTTAAATGAAAAATTCTGTCAGAAAACAATATCTTCTTGGTAATTAAAAATAACTAGAATCCCACTTCTGGGTATAGATTCAAAAGAATTGAAATCAGGATCTGAAAGAGGTAACTGCACTCCCATGATCATTGCAGCATTATTCATAATAGCCAAGATACGGAAACAGCCTAAATATCTGTCATTGGATAAATGGATAAAGAAATGTTGTCTATACATATAATGGGATACGATTCAGCCTTACAGAAAGGAGGAAATCCTGCCATACATGACAACAGGTATGGACATTGAGGACATTATGCTACGTGAAATAAGCTCATCACAGAAGAACAAATACTGCATGATTCCACTTATATGAGATCTCAAATAGTCAAACTCATAGAAGCAGAGAGTAGAGTGGTGGTTGCCAGGGGTCAGAGGTAGGGGAAATGAGGGACAACTACTTCAGAGAAAGTGGCCATGAACAGCTGTTCTGGGTAGGTGACACTGAACAGAGACTTGAATGAAGTGAGGGCACGAGCCATGGGGTTTGCTGGTGGAAGAGCATTTCTTGCAAAGGGACCCACCAGTGACAAGGTCTTGAGGCAAGGACATGCTTGACAGGTTAGAGGAACAGCAAGGCAGCAGTATGACTAGAGTGCAGTGAGAGAGGGAGACATGAAGTAGGTGAGGAAATTCCAGAGGTATCTGCCAGCTAAATCAATCAGAGTCATGTGTAACATGGTAAAAACTTGGTATTTTATTCTATATGATATGAAGCCATTAGAGTATTTTGAGAAGGGGAGTATCTAAATTTATTGTACATTTAAAACATTTTTTCTTGATTTCTGGGGGTAGAAGGACTATATATAGGAAGCAAGAGTGGAAGCAAAGACACCCTTAGAAAGCTATTCTGGAACTTCAGATGAGAAAGTTGATGGTGGTAGTGGGGAGGTGGTGAGGAAGGATTGGATTCAGGTGTCTTGAAACTAGAGCTGACGGATTCTGCTGATGAACTGTGTGTGGGCAAGAGAGGAGGAGAGGAGTCAAGGTTAATTTCAAGTCATTAAATAAATGGTGGGACCATTTACTGAGATGGGAACACTGGGTAGAACATGTGTTTGAGGGGAATCAAGGGGCCAGTTTTATGCAAGTTAAGTTTGGGATGCCTATGAAACATCTTACAGTAGATGTTGTGGAGTTAGTGAGATATATAAGTCTAGAGTTCAGGGTGGAAGGCTGAGTTGCAGGTAAAGTTTTGGAATCTGTCAGTGTAAAATTGGCCTTTCAGCCACAGTACCAATTGAGACCCTCTTGGGCTGGTTATTATTCAATGTAGCTACTCTTAGTAAAAATATGCTATATGCATGTTATTTTATAATTCACTTTTTAACTATTTAGAGTTGCTTCTGGTATGAAATAACAGAACCTCCTAGAAGAAGAAACTCTGAAACTAGTTCCCAATTTCTTGTACAAAGAGCATGCAACTCAGCAGAATATAGGTTCCTTGTTTGCACATAAGTGGAGTTTTCATCTCATCTTTCTCTTTCCAACAACCTAATCCTTTCATCATTTCCAGGAATGCCTCTTCTACATTTGACATTTCTAGAAGTTTGCGTGATATCTATTGAATAATTTCTCCTTTAAATAGGATTGTATTATCTAATTTGTGTTAAAATCCTGAATTCAGTGCATCCCATAGCTTATTTCCTACAGGCTCTTTGGCTTGCAAGAGAAAGTAGATTTTTCTCTCCTTGGAGACACTTGCCAAAGCTGCATTAAGAAGAAAAGAATGAAATCTGTTTGATCTCAGAGACATGCTGTTTTGTAGATAATGAAAACAAATGAAGCATAACAGTTAATTTTGTTCTTTCTATCACAGATGGGGCCTTCTGTTAAAGAAATCTCTCAATCAAACAAAATTCTTTTATTTGACACTGAAGACCCAGAGAATTAGACAGCTAATGTGGTCACCCTCTCTATTTTCATTTAAAGATAGATAAGCCAGGACAACTCATATTTGCTGCCCAAGCTCCATTATTCTCTGAGTTCTAGACATTTTAAATTTCAAAACCTCTGATCATCATTGCTTATTTTTAAACAATGAAAGGCTGGAAAATTATTCTTCTTTACAGTCCATAAGATAGATATGAGCGCCAGACAAAAAACACCAGAGACCTTTATGTTTTAAATGGCTTGTCTCTCCAAAGTTTCAAGGTCACATTTTCTTTGTTTTAAAAAAAGGTCAGTGCAAAAATAGATGAATTACAACAAAGAGAAATACCAAGTAAATATAGCAGAAGGGAAGCCCAGGGGATTGGAGAAAAGGCAGGGGTGAAGGGTGAGCTAAACATTGCTTATGGGCTCTGAAATAGAAATTTCACACACGAAAATTCTTCTAGAAATCATTATGAAACTATTTTTGCAAAAGCTTAAAAACAATGGCCTCAAAGCCAAAGTTAGATCCCATTCAAAGTATTTTCACAAAATATTTCTCACAAAATAATTCTCTGTCATATTTTGAACATCTTCTTCATGAGTCCTTGACCATTTAAATGACCTTGTGTGGAAATGAAAGAAGCTCAGAATCCGAGAAAACATGTGACTTGCTCATATCAAACACAGACACTCCTCCATATCTAAGATTAGAGAGAGGTTCAGGATTGTTACTGCTGGCCAACAATTCATCAGGACTCTCCCTGATTTTTTTTCCCAGGGACATATTAGCATTATTCACAGATAATTATGCAAACTTACTTTTACTTGTGCAAATCAGATTATACAATACATAATATTCAGCAATCACTTATCTAATCTTACAACACAACACAACATGCTTGTCTTTCCATGCCAATATGTGTGGTTCTGATACATTCTTTTAAAAGACTACATCATATTCACTTAAATCAGTGATTCCTAACAGGGGGAGGGCAATTTTGGCCTCCAGGGGACATTTGGTAATTTCTGGAAACATTTTTGGTTGTCACAACTGGCCAGAAAGTGCTAATGAGTAGGGGCCGGGGAGTTTGCTCAGCATCCTATAATGCACGGGATAGCCCTCACACACAAGAATGATTTGTGACCCAAATGTCAACAGTGATGAGGTTGAGAAACCCTGAAAATAGATGCATCACAATTTACTTACCAAATTCTCTGTTAGTGGACATTTGGAGTATTCCCAATTTTATCTACTACAGTAGCAATGAATGTATACGAATCTATATGTTTGTGCATTGCTCCAAATAATACTTTAGGATAAATACCTAGAAAGATAATTTCTTGGTCAAAGATTATGCCACCAAGAGGTTACATATGTTGTTAATTTGAACTATAAAAGCCTATATGAATTTATATTTCTCCCAAGAATATGTGAAGGTGTGTTGTTCTCCAAACACTCTCCAACCTCCATTGGCCATTATCTACCCTTCTAAATTTTGCCAAACTTTTTGATATGTGGCTCTCTGCTTCTTTATTGTTATTTGAAATTTATTAATTGCTAGTGAGTTTAACCATACTTTCAAGTGTTTATTGGCTTTAGTTTTTTTCCCTTTTGTGAATTGACTGTTTACATCCTTGATGATTTTTCTATTGAGTTGGTTATCTTTATCATTATTATTTGAGAGAACTTTATTTCTTATATGTGTTGCAAATATTTTCTTCTAGTTTGTCATTTGTATTTTAACATTTATAATTTTTAGATGTATGGAAGTGTTACATTTTTATAGAAGCAAATTTATCCTTATTCAAATATTTTTTCCTGGAGTATACATCATGTTTAGAAATACTTTCCCCACCCCAAGATTATAAAAATATATACTTATGTTCCCTTCTAGTACCTTCCAAGTTCCTTTTTGGTCTATTTGTCAGTTAGTTTTGCATCGAATCCTTTACATCTACCTCAACTTACTTCAGTTGTTGTTAATGTTAACCCATTGACTTCTAATACAGCTATCACAGCTTCACAGGAACAAGTCAAGTGGAGATTCTTATTGTCAAGAATAAATTCCTAACCTTACCATCTGTAATCCATTCTGGAACACTACTAGCCAAGTTTCTGTATAACATCACCCATAGACAGGAATGATACCTAACACTTGTTAAGTGTTAGGCTTGTTAAGCTTCAGAATTCATGAGATTTCACAGTATTTTTATATTTCATATTATTTTAGTCACATTTCATATTGTTTTATTTTATCTTCACATCACACTTTAAAGCAAGTTGTATTATCCCTATTTTACAGATGAGGCATAGTTTAGGCTGTCAGCTTGGCTGTGCATTTCTTGAGAAGTATGACTATTTTTTTCCTTTTCAGTGTGGGGCACTTATGATTTATTGAATAAATGCCTGGTTGGCCTAAAGTCATTTTATCATGTAAAGGAGATGAGCAGATTGATGGGATAGTTGATTCTTCTCATCTCTACTTGATTTAGCTATAACTTAGCCCCAACATCATCCTTAAGAGAAATTGTCTGCAAAATACTAGGTGATTTTGTTCTCTTCCAGTTGATCTTTGTATTATCTATCCTTTTGTACATATATACTAGATAAATAATTTGAAATTATCCCAAATTAAGGTTATCATGGGATGTGGATGTTTAAGGGTCAAAAAATTAATATTTTTGAGATGTTTAGAGTCTATCATCTCACATGCTTAGAGGGGAACTAACATACTAAAATTATTGCTAAAATTCTAAATGGGATATCTTGGTTAGAGAGAAGGAAAATGAATTTTTATCAAATTGACCATAATGATATTTTTATCTGAAAATATTTCTATTCTTCAAGAAAGATGGGCTATTCAATTCTTTTGCAAATGACATACCATGATCCCCTGATCAAAAGAAAATTTAACTTTTAACTACAGATTCCCAACCTATAAACCAGAAACTACATTATCTCTTGACTACTAGTCCACCCGAAGGGAAAGTCCTAGATAATTTCAAAGTGCTTATAACTGTGTTACTGTGGAAGAACCAAGACCAGGGCTGTTTTGTATGTGACTATGGAAACAGACAGTTGTGTTGGTGTCCTTAAAAACAATTCTATTCACTTGGTCAAAATGATCACACACCAAACCAGCAAGCATAATCGCTTGCACAAGTGATATGAGATCTTCAGATGCATGCCCCTTTGAGTTGGGGTTGAATTATTAGGGCCAGAAGTGGCTAGATTCTAACTTTTTGAGTGGTCAGTGCTATCGCCATTATTTTGGAAAGAAAATTTTTCTATGAGAAAACGCCAGAAGCGTCTTCAAACAGAAGCCTTTTTGTATTCACGGCAAGTTGCATCCATAACCACCAGACAAGAGATAAAAATTGATCAAACTACAGCCTTGGGATATAACTTTATCCCTGAGGTCTCTTCAGAGTCCCGGCTTTATATAAATTTTCCATCGCACTCTCAGCCAGCTGTTCAAAGTACAAGAATCTATTTCCCTGATGGGTGAGGAATCTTATGGTAAAAAACATATTCAGACAAAATTACAGAATTGCACTTCTTCCTCAATAAAAATTCATTTTTTTTCTTACTTCTACAGAACATCCACAGCTGAGTCTAAGTAAGTTTCCAGTCAGACGTCCTTAAGAAAACAAGATCATTGAGGCTGGTCTCAGACACACTGCAAGGTTCTGTTTGAGACTGTCCCATGGCTATTGTTTCAGCTGGGTGTTTTGTCTTCCTGAATCTTCAAGGCTTGAATCCTTTCAAGTCACCTTTCCTTTGGATTTATTATGAAGTTCAGTGTCATCAGGTGGTTCTTCCTGGTTCCTAATGTGAGTCAGTTTGCTGATTTGTCTTTGCCACTTGCGGACTTAGCTCTGTTCCTGAATCTTGGTCTGAGCTAAGCCCTGAATGGCAGGAGATGTAAAGGGTGTGTGGATGTGGCAGAAGTTTAGACAGAGAATATGAATTAGAAGCTGTGGTTGAGGTGCTTACATTTTCAAGTAAAGGAAAACTCTCACCCAAACTGGCAATAAAAACGGTACTTGCTAGTTATCATAACTTTATATTATTAATAGACAATTTTCAAAACAATTCCACGTGTATTATTTCACTTTATCCTTAAATAATCTTCTTCAACAAAACCGGTTATCCCGATATTTTAACGGAAAAAGTGCAATTCTGAAGGTAGCGTGCAAGGAGCAAACTGCCACTAGGTGGCGAGGTGACATTCAGATTGAGGCTTTGTATCTGATGTTCCACTGCACCTCGCCACTCCCAGGGTTGTTTTAAGTGAGGATTGCAAGGAAAGAATAGGCAGAAAATGCCAGAATAGGAAGGGAGAGAGGGAGGACACCCTGGCGCATTTCAATTAAGGACAAATTTTATAGATTTGGATTTTTTAAAAGTGGAGAGAAATCCCTGAGAGCAGGAATGGGGAGGGTGGGGTGGGGAATCTGCCTTCCTAGAGAGGGCTGCAGAATGGGGCTGGGGCGAGGACTGGGTGGAATGTCCCTCCTCATGGTCAGATCCTCCAATGATACAAGACCCCGCCCATACAAATACGCCCCTACATTCTGGGCTCTCTTTGCTTACACAGAAACAGGTCTCTATGGACTCCAGTGCAAAGATAACGCTATCACATTGGCAAAGATAATTGTCCAAGGCCACACAAACCATTTTCAGATATTTCAACCCAAGGACTCTGACCTCACCCGTTGTAATAGGGGCACTTTCATTCAGAAGCACAGAACCCAAGTGAGAATGGGCAGAAAGGAGTCACCTTTTATACTGGATTGTATAAAATGAGTTTGTCGAGTCTCCTGAACTTTCCTGGTGCTGCCTTCATAGCTGAAAAGAGCCATCTTTTGATTTTCAAGTAAGACACACACACACACAAAGAAGAAGAAGAAGAAGAGGAGGAGGAGGAAGAAGAAAGGAAAGAAAAGAAAGAAAAAGAAACCACCCTTTCCTCTAAGTTTTAGTCAATCCAGGATGAGTCAGTCCTCCTGTTTCTATTTTTCTGCCTGTGACATGGTCTGTGGTCAGCTGCGAGATTAAATAGTGAAGACTCACCCTAATTTCAACTGGAGCTACAAAGAGGTTATTGGAAGGAGAAACAGAAAGAACTGAAGAACGGCTTGTGTAATCACACACATAAAACAGCTTGGATCTAGTTGAACAGGTGGTCTATTTGATTAAAACCCTTTCCAAAATGACTTTTTCTCCAAGCTCGTATGCCATGCATCTTTCAGAACCTGAGGTAGGAGGCTTGATAAGCAAGGGCAAGGCTTGATATGCTTTTGAAATGTGATTCACTTGATAAACATGCGGACCTTGATGCAGAGCTTGGAAAGCACTGAAAGGGGTGGAAATCACAACCAAAAAATCTGAGAAGCTTTCATTACAGCAAAAATATATGATCCCTTATCTGTGCCTAACACTGAGACTTCCATTGCTATAGCAAACTAGTTTTCTCATTTAGAGTATTGTTTTTTTCAAATTTCATAAGGAGAAGATTACCACATCCAGATACTAAAAGATAAAAAAGACCTGCCCTTTGGCCTTCTGTAAGTGAAGCTGTTTAGGTTGTAATTCTTTTCCAATTCATTTCTGTAAGAGGCCTTTGAGACCCAGAGCAGAGATGGAAGGGAGGAGGTCTCACGGAGAGGTCCCATGGGGCAGAGGTCATGACCACATCTCATCTTTCATGTGTGTAGTGCCCAGGATGACCTGGCTCTGTTAATTAAACAATGGGCGCCACTGCCACAGGCAGATTCTTATTTTCTGTTCTCTTTTTGTGTTTTCTTTTTGTTTCTCACCTACCCCTTTGACTCTTTGAGTACTGAGCATTAGTTTTCCCTTCTTTTACCTTCTGGGGTCCCAATTCCCAGCTTCTATAATAGTGTATCACAATAATGCTTCATAACAAACCACCCCAAAACTCAGTGCCTTTAAGCAACAATCATTTGTTCTAGTGCTCACAGATCTGTGGTTTCAGTACAACTAGATGGGGCTAGGTTGGTATCCAGGCTTCAGGGTCCAGGTTGAATCTAGTTCTGTTTGATGTGTGGCTCATCTTCCATGGACCAGTAGCTACCCTGGGGCATGTGGTAAACTCCACGTATCTCGTTCAGAGACCCAGAATCCAGAGGCACGTGCTTCTCCTGGCAGCGCACCAGACTGCGAAAAGACAAACTCAATGGAGCAAACATATTTCAAGCCTCTGCTTGTATCATGTCCACTAACATTCTATTGTCCATAGCAAGTCATATGGCCAAATCCAAAGTCAAGAGGTCAGAGAAGTAACACTGCCCTTCAAGTGGGTTTGGTAAGAGTGTGAATATATGCTACTTCAGTTGAGTGAGGAATTGGAGACTAATAATTCAATTTCCCACAAATAGGAAGTATCACAATGTACTGAAATTATTTGCTGATCAGCTTGAGAATAGAGCCCAGTTCTTTCTCACCTCTGAATTTCCACACCTAGCATATGACCTGCTTTTATATGAGGTACTGGGTAAATTATTCTAGAAATAAATTACTCAATAAATTATTCTAGAACCATAAAAAGTGTGGAAGTAATTCTCTCAAAGCCCCATTTTAAAAGAGAGAAAGAACAGCAAGGGACAGCCATGCTTTTTTGTTGGTGATTGTTGCAGAGTTTCTTCCCCTCCTGCTTAATCATCTTTATTCTCGTTGGCAAGCGTTAAGTTTTCCAAGTATTGAAGCTATTGGTTCATCTTGCAGAAGCCCATCGTGGCAGGCAAAGTCTTTACTCTGACTTTCATCTTCCTGTATTTCCCAACACCTGTGTGGACGCTTGCTGTTTTTGTTTTCATAAACAGAACAGTGATGTTCCCCAGGAAAATGCATTTATTTTTTGCTTTTGATGATACTTCTTGAAATTAGATGGGCCCCTAAAATAAGATTGTCTTGAGGCTTTCTGTTCCCCCGTGAAACTGACAAGAAATTGAAATTCTAGCTTTCTATTTTCCTCTGTGATCCTGGGCCTCAAAACATGTTAACTCTAATGCTAAAATAACCTCTAGATATCTCCCTTGATATAATTCGCATTAGGGTTTTTCAACATTACAGGAGACCTGGAGGATGTCAGTCTTTATTAGTTGAATAAAAGTAACAGTTATTTATGCAGCATCTACTTTTGCTTCCTATAAAGTATATGTAGACTAATTAACCACATTTATCTTACAATGGCCCATCTTTGTCTAGAAGGAAACACTGTCAGTGCCTCACATATCCCTTGGCCATTCAAGATTCTTGTATCCCCTGTGGTAGGTACAGAACAATTGGCCCTCAAAGATGTTCATGTCCTAATCCCTGGAACCTGTGAATATGGAGCCTTACATGGAAAAAAGGGACTTTGCAGACATGATTAAGTCAGGGATCTTGAGGTGGAGAGATTATCCTGCATTATCTGGGTGGGCCCAGTGTAATTACCAGGGTCCTTATAATAGGAGGGCAAGAGGGTCAGAATCAGGGAAGGAGCTGATGGTGACATAAGCAGAGGTTGGAGATGTTATGCTGTTGGCTTTAAAGACGGAAGAAGGGGCTACAAGCCAAGGAAACTAGAAGCTGGGAAAGACAAGGAAACAGATTGTCCCCTAGAGTTTCCAGAAGGAATGCAGCCCTACCAATAAATTTTAAACTTCTGATTTCCAAAGTTATAAGATAATAAATTTGTGATGTTTTAAGCCACTAAATTTGTGGCCACAGGAAATGAACACACCTTCCAAAGGTCTTCTACAGCAAATACTGGACTCTCTAGAGACCTGAGGGCTTTCTCCGGCTGTGGAAGCAGACTTGCTCATGTACTTGGCTCACGTACTTGGCAGGTCATGAATGCCAAGCAATTGAGCCTCAATCAATGACTGACATTGCAAATGCACTGGCTGCCTTACACCTCAGGTGAGACAACTTTGAGACATGTTCTAGACCATCTCCAGGGTCTCAAGCTGGAGTGTGACCCAGTTGGTCATAGCAGTGATCTATCCAATGACCTCCTCTTTTCCCCTCTTCTGGCTCCCTTCTCTATTCTCCTGCCAGTGCTTGCAGAGATTGCCTTCCCAGTATATCACTTGTTTCAGGGTCCATGTTTTGGAGAACACAGCCTAAGACACCCACTTGAGAGCCCAGATGGATATATGCTGAGGGCCCTCTCCCATAGAGATTGGGGAAGGATCATAAAAATCTTTCTTGTATTTTCAGGGGAAGACAAAGCAAGTTTTTATCTATTAAAATTTTTATAAATAGGAAGCTGTAGAATGATAATGGAAGATTAATTAAATCTCTAGAAAAGGACATAGTTCACTTATTTAAAAATTTGCTGATTAATTTTATAATACTTATCCCATAAGATATTTTCTATGGAGCTTTAAAATCAAACACCACAGGTGGGTATTGTTTTCTTCATAGATCAACAGGAGAACAAAAGATAATTTCAAGCTAAATGAAGTAAATATGTAAAATAAATGTAATATTCTCATTTTCATGAAAATCATTTTTAAGTGTGTAAAATGGAGAGGTCATGTGTACATCCTGAAGTTGGCTTGTTAATATTAACAATAAGTTAGGGTTTGTAGCCATCTTTTACCTCAGGCAATCCAAATGCTACATTCAAAAATGCAGTTTCTGTTGTGTGGGTCCTTTTACATCCATGACAATGGAGTGCTAATGCCATAGAGAAAGGGCATAGAGTGTTCTAACATCATTCAGGAAAAGCAGCCTTAACAACCATTCTTTCAACTACTTAATCTTATCACCAAAAGTGGTTGGCAACAAAGTTTTGCCCTTAGCAGTAGAATTGCTATTTTTATAAGAGATTTTTCATATTCTAGAATGAGGCCCATTGCTTATTTCAAGGTTAGAATATTTCAGCTGCAAAATGTGAGTAGTTTGACATTTAAATATTAAATGACTAAAACATGATGCTTTTGAAGGTTAAGAAAGTAATACTTCTATTATGGCATTTGACATCCTGTCTAGAGAGATCTCTTGTATGTATAAATGGTCTGGGATATATTTAGTAGATATTTTCTACTGATGCAATTCTATAATGCAATAAAACATAATTATTAGTGCTATAATTATTATGTCACTTTATTGAGCACTTATTAGTGTACCAATTTGTGTGAATTAGCTTTCACAATCAAATGATGTGAGGAGGCTACTCTTGATATGTCCATTTTATGGTTAAAAGCATTGAGCATCACAGTAGTAAAGTAATTCATCATAAATCACACAGCTTGCAAGTGACAGAGCCAATATTCATATCCCAAAAAAGAATCCTTCATCTGTTTTTAAATGGCTGATTTAAATATTTGAGAAGCTTTATCAGTTGATTCTAAGACTTGAAAACTAATAATCAGAACTCTCAATACTATAATTATTTTAATATTATTCACCATAGAACAAAGTAGTGCAGCTAGAGTCATGGTGAAGGAAATGTAATTCTATATCAGTTCAGCTGTCCCTAATATTTCTTTACCCCATGTTTTCTCCATAGGTTATTTCATCCAAACCTAAGAAAAAGTATTATTTATATATATATACACTAATAACTCCCACATTTATATCCCCAGGTCAGACCTTTCTGCTAAGATTCAAATTCATGTCGCCATCTGCCACCTGTCATCTCAATGTAGACATTTCAGAGGTATTAGAAACCTCATATTTCCAAAGCGGAATCATTGCTCTTTCTCACCACACCCACCCCATTCTGCAGATCCTCCAATATCATGAGTCTAAAGCCATGGCTTTTGCCATCCACCCACTTCTCATCCAACAAACTTGAGACTCATTCTTGGTATCTCCTTCCTCCCTACCATCTTGTATTCAATCAATCATCATGTTCTGCTGATTGTACTGTTTGAATTCACCTATTTCTCTCCATCTCTGTCTTCAGCATCCTGGTCCAAGTGTCCATCAACTCTTGTTTGAGCCATTGCAATACTCTTCCTACTGGTTGTCTTAGGGCCACTATTGCCCCAAGTCTATCTATAATTTGTTAAAATATTAATTATGAAATACTTAATAGGGAAAAAGGTAACAGACACTTATGTAACTCAGAAAACTATAATTCACTACTTGTTTACAGAGATAAAATATTTTTTAAAATAGATTTTACAGAGATGAATATTTCCATTTCTTGCTTCAGACCTCTCTTAAAAGAAAGAAAACAGTACAAATAGAACTAAATATCTTTTCCCCTCTCCAATACTTTTTGCTTCCCTCTTTTCTCTGAAAATACTGTAGATCATGCCTACATGTTATATGCTTTTACTTCTATGAATAAGTCCTTAACATAATGTATTGCTTTGTATGTTTTGAAATGCACACAAACTGTGGTTTATCCATACAATGGAGTCCTTTATTGTAGTTAAAACAAATAAACTAGATCTATATTTATTGACAGATTTCAAAAACGTAATGTTAAGGTATGAAAATATGTTGAAACAGGACCTTTATAGTATTTTCTCATTGCTGTATAAAAGCACACAGAGTGAGTGTCCTTTTTACAAAAGGAACCTGGCCATGCTTTAAAATTGGGAAAATGTCTTTATGCTGCTCTTAGGAAAAAGTTCTAAATCCTTGGCATGGCCTGCATGGACCCTCCCTACCTGGCTGCTACCTTGCTTTTCAGTCTTTTTATATGCATTTGCTCTACCCCTCAATCATCAGGCTGCATTTGTTTTGTGGATTCTCCAGGAATCTTGCTGCCTTTTTCTCCTCCAACCCCTCAAACCTGGCCAATTCCCATAATCCTTTGATACTCAGCTTTAATGTCCTTTCCTTGCAGAGGCCTCCTCTGACTTGCTGGTCCTTCCACCTCTAAGTCTTGATGAGGCCTCCCTTTTAGATAGGCATTTAGCAGCATTGTCCAATAGAATTTTCTGTGATGATGCAAACGTTCTATACATGCAGTGTCTGATATACCACATGTGACCAATGATCACCTGAAATGTGGCTAGTGATACTGAAGAACTTCGTTTTTAATTTTAATTAATTTAAATTTAAATTTAAACATGGCCAGTAACTGCCATATTAGACTGTGCATGTCTAGAGTCTTGTACTTTTCCTTCAAACCACTTCTCACCATGGTACTTAAATATTTATTTACTCATGTTAGTGGTTGTTTAATGTCTGTCTCTTGAAACTCTAAACTCTGTGAGGGAAGGACCATGTCTGCCTCATTCATCACCAGCATTTAGCAGAGTGCCTGGCACATAAGACAAACTCAATAATAACTACTCATTGAATAAATGAATGAATCACTTTGTGTATTGCTCTAAGGAATTTACATTCTAATTATTAGACAAAGAAGAGCCCTTTCAGAATTTTGAGTCAGGAGACTGGCAAAATATATTTTGCATTTTAGAAAGAACATGCTGACAGCCAAGGGAAGGATGAATACAAGTGGCTAAGAGCGAGATCAAAAGGTTAATGCAAGCCGGCCATGATGGTGTGTGCCTGTAGCTCCAGCTACTTGGGAGGCCAAGGAGGGCCAGCCTGGGCAACATCATAAGACCCTATCTCTAAGAAAAAAAAAGGTTATTGCATTCATCTTAGGAATAAATGGTGCTAGCCTAAATTGTAGGAAAGTTGTTAGTGATGCAGCATTTATTTAGGAGATTGGGTATTAATTAAATATGAGGCATATGGGAGGGAAAGTATGTCTCAGTTTATCCCCCAACTCCCAAAGCAGACAAAGTCTTGGGTGCTGGTGGTTATTTGAGAGGTGGTACCAGAAAGTACAAGCAAGGAAGGGGGATATGACACTGGGAAGAGGCGAAAGCCAATAAAGGGTGAACTAATGGTCAGGTTATTGCTAGGGGCAACTGGGACTCAACACCATTAGAACCTTCTGAAGAACTGTATGGAACACACTTCATGATTGTCCCGTTAGAGAAGGCAGGGGCATTTATTCACTAGCTCCCATCCCTTGTAGAGGATTTCCCCTGGCACCATTGGCTTCATTGAACATTCGAGTTAGGCATTTGTGGCTGAGTGAACTCCTCTACTGTCAGAAAAAGTGCTCAGACAGTAAAGTGAGATATTTCAAGTGCTCCAAGAGGGAAGTTGTCAGCCAGCCAGGAACCATCTCCCTCAGCTGCAGCACTGAGGGATATAGAGCAGGGTATCAACTGCATCTGTCCAGATGGCTCTAAAACTTACTCCCAGGTTTCTGACTTGAGCAGCTGAATGGAATGGTGCATTATTTTTGAGAAGTGGGAGCTATTAAAGAAGGTGGGGATAACTTAAGGGCAGGTGTCATAACCTCCTTCTTTTGCATTTTCACCAATGTCTCCTCTGCTTCACAGTGGATGTGGCAGGGCCAAGTGAGCAATGGCACCATCATTCCAGAGCACAGCCTCCCTCTTGGCACCTGTGTCCCCAGCACCCAAATCCTCAGGCTTGGAGAAGGTCTGCAATTGAATCAAAATCATACTACTGGTAGGTGACAGGTCAAAATCTGAGTTGCACAACACCAAACCTCCTTTTTCTATTTTTCCACCTGTCATTTTTAGGCTACACAAAGGTATCTTTGGTTGGGTTCTCCCAGAAGCAGACTCTGAGGTAGGAATTCCAGTGCAAGCAGTTCATTTGGGAAGTGATCCAAGGAAATCCCTATGGAGAAGTCAAAGGAAAGAGAAGGCAGCTAATAGTGTGTTACCAAGCTAGTTGGCATCAGAGACAACTGAGTATCAACTGGAGAGGAAAACTCTGTAAGTGTAGAACACATTCTTCAGTGTTATCCTTCCTAAAGAATAAGAGACCTGGGGTATTTATACAGTAATGTTCCTCAAACTTTAGCTTTTATTAGAATCACCAGAGGGCTTGTGAAAACTGGCTGCTGGACCCTACTCCTAGTGTTTCTAATTCAGTAAGTCTGAGGTGGGTTTTGATAATTTGCACTTCTAAAAAATTTCCTGGTGATGCTGATACTGCTGGTCCAGGGGCCACACTTTGAGAACTATTGTTGTTAGTGTTTCCATGTGGAATTTCTTCCCCAGAATTTCTCAGAAAAAATATGTGTTTTTCTTCATTCCAAATTCTATGATAAATCCATTTAGAAATAGGGGAAATATGGAAAAGTATTATAATTCTCCTGCAAGAATGAAAACTTAACTGTTGACCTATATAGACTATGGTTTCCAAAGAATCCACTGGCGTTGAATCAAAAGCAAGAGCAAAAGTTCACACATGGAATGAAAGATTAACATTTCTAGGAACAGAGACAGGAGTACACAGAAGAGAAGTGGTCATGATCTCATTGGTCAGTCTTGCTTTTATCTGTTGCCATGTTAAAAGTGAGTAGTGCATTTGTGGTTTTGTCTGTTGCTAATGGTGAGTCATTCTTGAAAATAAAATAAATACTTATAAGTTTATATCTATAACTACACTTGGTGCAAATCTTATCATTTGTACATTAGAATAACAAGTTTTAGAAGCAAAATAAGTCCTTAAATTGGCAATTTTAATATTGGTTCTGGATAGTGCTGATAACCTTGTTAAGAGATCTGAATGTTGCATTATTCAAACAATATTCAATAATGTTCATTGGCATTTCCAGTCTTTGAATATGCAATATAGGCCACAGTACTTTGTAAATACTACTAAAAGTAACATTTATTATTCATTTAAGATTTTTAGATATATGTGATTATAAGTAAAGAATATGAAGAACACTAAAGTATTTAAAGAATATAATCTGGGGAATTCCTGAGAAGTCTCAAATATTTCAATTTATTGCTCAAATGTTGAAGAATTTGGAAACATTGTACACCAGCTTTCATCCCTCATTGTTGGAGACTGTTTGGAAAGAGCTAATTGTCCAACTTTCCCCCCTTGTGGATAATCTGGGCAAAGCCGGTTCTGTACACCAGGGGAAGTTGGAAGGGATATGATGGGGCAGCTGATATATTTAAAAAGATGAAAGATAACAAGGGTTGGCAAGGGTGTAGTGAAAAGGGAGCCCTTGTGCACTGTTGGGGGAATGTAAATTAGTACAGCCATTGTGGAACAATAGTATGGAGGCTCCCCAGAAAACTAAAAATAGAACTACCGTATGATCCAATAATTTCACTTCTGAGTATATATCCAAAGGAACTGAAATCAGTATGTCAAAGAGATTTGTGCACTCCCATGTTCATTGCAGCACTATTCACAATAGCCAAGATATGGAAACAACCAAAATGTCCATAATGAGATGAATGGATAAAGAAAATGTGGTACATATACACAATGGAATACTATTTATTCAGCCTTAAAAAGGTGGGGGATCCTGTCATTTGCAACAATGTGGATGAACCTGGAGGACATTATGCTAAGTGAAATAAGCCATGCACACAAAGACAAATACCTCATGATCTCACTTATATGTGGAATCTAAAAATGTTGAACTCATAGAAATAGAGAGTAGAATGATGGTTACCAGACTCTGGGGGATGGGGAGTGGACAGGGAAAGGGAAGATGTTGATCAAAGGATACAAAGTTTCAGTTAGGAGGAAGAAGCTTAGGGATCTATTGTATAGAATGATGACTAAAAGGCTAATGCATTGTATATTTCAAAATTGCTAAAAGAATAGATTTTAAATGTTTTTACCACAAAAAAGTATGTGAAACGATGGATTTATTAATTAGCCTGCTTTAATCATTCCACTTGGTAAACATATATCAAAATATCACATAGTACCCCATAAATATATACAATTATTATTTTTTATTTCATCTTATTGTGGGGGATACAGAATTTCAGGTTACATACGTTGCCCATGTACCGTCTGTTCCCCCAAGTCAAAGCTCCAGGCGTGTCCGTTCCCCAGACAGTGCGTGTTGCACAATTATTATTTGTCAATTAAAAATAAAATACATAAAAGAGGATATAAGTATTGGGGGAGGGGTTGGACTGAATTAATCTTTAAAAATAGCTTTATTGAGGTATAATTTATATACCATAAAATTCAGCCATTTAAATTGTACAATTCCATGATTTTTCATAAAAGTATAGAGTTGTACAACTATTACTACCATAATTCAGTTTTAGAACTTTTTCATCACCCCACAAATCATTTTTTGCCCATTTGAAGTCTACCTCAGCTACCCAGCCCAATGGCCAAGCAACCATTAATCTGCTTGAATTACGTTTAAGGGATTTGCCAACCCCAAGAGTCTATGAAACTAGAATTCTGAGACTTGGGCACAGTTACACTGCACAAAATGCGAGCTCCCACTCCCAGAAATTCTAAAGACATTTTCTTTTCTGAGAATGCAGTATCTTCCTTGCACTTATCATTTTACACTTAGCAGCTTTCCCCATTAGTACAACTTTTTAGACTGAGCAGCTTTGCTGACACCTGTTGATTATTTTGTTGTTAACTGAGAACCTGGTGTCCTAGAAATACTGAGGGCAAAAAGTCTCTGTTGCATGTTATAAATATCAGCTTCTTTGCTAATGTAGGCACTTTGCTTCCAGGTAATTCTTTATGGATGAAATCAACAGAACACAGGATTTTGAAAACTTTGAAGTTCCAGATGTTTTCTTCTGGGCTTTCCCTACCATGTTATCTTGTTCCAATTTCATAAAAGAAATGCATTTAAATCTTGTTCTCTCCATTTCAGTGGAAGAAATTGATGTTGTAATTAGGGATACCTGGAGTTTTGCTACCCATCCCTAAGAGTGCGCATTTGTATTAGACACTGAAGTAACCTTTCTGGGGCTGGAAAGATTCTATTATTGTATTCTTCAGTTCCTCTAAAATCCCAGGAGGCTAGTTTTGCTCTGAGAGATACCATCACAGTTGGGGTCAGATCCTTGATCAAACGTATATTATCAAATAAATATGACTAGGAAAATGTCATCAAAATTAAGAAACAAATTTAAATTTCTAGGATAATGTAAAATAGCAAATTCATTTCTAAATCCTATAAAATAAATATATATTTTTCCCCAAGCCTCAGTTTTCTCATCTGTAAAAGTAGGCCTAATCACAGCACACTCTGAAATGTAAGGGTTAAATATAATCAGGAATAAAAAGTAAAATTGTGTACAACATTTAAGATACATGTAATACATTCTATTTTTCTTTCTTTGATTTGCTTACATTGATTAAATGAGAAGTTCCATTCTGCTATTCTATACGAGACATAAGAAATTATAGATTCTGTTGCATTTCTATAACAGCAAATATAGAAACTAAAAATGAAAAAAATAGATTGATTTCATAAAACAAAACAAAACAAAAACCTTTGTCAAAAAACACCAAAAATGGCTAGGCATGGTGAGGAGGCACTTTGGGAGGCCAAGGTGGGAAGATCGCTTGAGGCCAGGAGTTCGAGACCAAGTGCCTAAGGAAAAAAACCTTAACTCTAGAATATTAAATCCTGCAAAAATATCCATCAAGCATGAAGGAGAAATAAAGACTTTTCCAGACAAACAAAAGCTGAGTAATTTCAACGCCAGACCTGTCCTACAAGAAATGCTAAAAGTTCTTCAATCTGAAAGAAAAGGATGTTAATGAACAATAAGAAATCATCTGAAGGTATACAACTAAGTGCTAACAGTAAGTACACAAATACAAAGCACTCTATTGCTGTAATTGCAGTGCATTAACCACTTATATCTTGAGTAGGGAGACTAAAAGACAAACCTATCAAAAATAACTACAGCAACATTTTGAAAGATAGTAAAAAAAATGTGAATGGAAACAACAAAAAGTTAAAAAGCGAGGGTGGATGGAGTTAAAGGGAGAATTTCTATTAGATCTCTCTCTTTGCTTGTTGTCATTTGTTTAAAATAATTGGTTATAAAATATTTTTTGCAAGCCTCATGGTAACCTCAAATCAAAAAACCTACGACAGATACACAAAAAATAAAAAGCTAGAAATTAAAACATACTTCCAGAGAAAATCACTTTTAAAAGGAAGACAGGAAGGAAGAAAGAAAGCAAGAGAGGTCCACAAAACAACCAGAAATCAAATAACAACATGGTGGTAGTAAGTCCTTACCTATCAATAATAATATCAAATGTGATTAGACTAAACTTTCTAATCAAAAGACATAAAATGGCTGAATGGATAAAAAAATTAAAAAAACAAGAGCCAACCATATGTTTTCTGCAAAACACACTTCCCCTATAAATATACATATACACTGAAAATAAAGGGATGGAAAAAGATATCCCATGCAAGTAGAAACCAAAAAAGAGCAGAAGTACCTATACATCCATCAGATGAAATAGATTTCAAGATAAAAACTATAAAAAGAGACAAAGAGGTCATTATATTAATATAATGATAAAGGAGTCAATAAAGTAAGAGGATATAGCAATTCTAACCATACATGAACCCAGCACAGGAGCACCCAGATACATAAAGTAAATATTATCAGAGCTAAAGAGAGAGGGAGACCTTAATACAATAATTGTTGGAGACCTCAACTCCCCACTTTCAGCATTGGACAGATCATCCAGACAGAAAACCAACAAAGAAACATTGGACTTAACCTGCACGGAAGACCAAATGGACCTAATAGATATTTACAGAACGTTTCATCCAACAGCTGCAGAATAAATGTTCTTTCTCCCCAGCTCATGGATCATTCTCAAGGATAGACAATATGTTAGGCCACAAAACAAATCTTAAAATCTTCAAAAAAATTGAAATCATACCAAACGTTTTCTCTGACCACATGGAATAAAACTAGAAATCAATAACAAGAGAAACATTGGAAAATATGCAAACACATGGAAATTAAACAATATGCTCTTTAATGGCCATTAGGTCAATGAAGAGATTAAGAAGGAAATGAAAAAATTTCTCCAAACAAATGAAAATGAAAACACAACATATCAAAAAAACCTGTGAGGAACAGAAAATCCAAATATAAACCCATCCTCATATAGCCATCTAATCTTTGACAAAGCAGACAAAAACATACTCTGGGGAAAAGATTCCTTATTTAATAAATGGTGCTGGGAAAACTGGATAGCCACATGTAGAAGACTAAAACAGGACACACAGCTTTCACCTCTCACAAAAATCAAATCACGGTGGATAACAGACTTAAACCTTAGGTCGGAAACTATTGGAATTCTAGAAGAAAACGTAGGAAAGACTCTTACAGACATTGGCCTAGGCAAAGAATTTATGAAGAAGACCCATAAGGCAATCACAGCAACAACAAAAATAAATAAATGGGACCTGATCAAATTAAAAAGCTTCTGCACAGCCAAAGAAACAGTCACGAGAATAAACAGACAACCTACAGAATGGGAAAAAATTTTCGCATACTACATATCAGATAAAGGACTAATAACAAGAATCTATTTAGAACTCAGGAAAATCAGTAAGAAAAAATAGAACAACCCTATGAAAAAGTGGGCAAAGGACATGAATAGAAATTTTTCAAAAGAAGATATAAAAATGGCTAACAAGCATATGAAAAAATGTTCAACATCTCTAATCAGGGAAATGCAAATCAAAACCACAATGAGATATCACTTAACTCCAGTGAGAATGGCCTTTATCAAAAAGTCCCAAAACTATACATGTTGGTGTGGATGCGGAGAGACAGGAACACTCATACACTCCTGGTGGGACTGTAAACTAGTGCAACCCCTGTGGAAAGCATTATGGAGATACCTTAAACAGATTCAAGTAGACCTACCATTTGATCCAGCAATCCCATTATTGGGCATCTACCCAGAAGAACAAAAGTCATGCTATAAAAAAGACACCTGCACCCGAATGTTTATAGCAGCACAATTCACAATTGCAAAGATGTGGAAACAACCCAAATGCCCATCAATTCATGAATGGATTAGCAAAATGTGGTATATGTATATCATGGAATATTACTCAGCTATTAGAAATAATGGTGATATGGCATCTCTTTGGTTCTCCTGGAGAGAGTTGGAACCCATTCTATTAAGTGAAGTATCCCAAGAATGGAAAAATAAGCACCACATGTACTCACCAGCAAACTGGTTTCCCTGAGTGCACATTTGGGAATAACACCAATTGGGTATCGGACAGAGGTGGGGGGTTGGGGGAAGGGATGGGTGCATACCTACATGATGAGTGCGATGTGCACTGTCTAGGGAATGGACACACTTGAAGCTCAGACTCGGGGGGATGGGGGCCATGGGCAATATATATAACCTGAACTTTTGTACCCCCATAATGAGCTGAAATAAAAAAAAAACCTGTGAGATACAGTAAAAGCTGTAATAAGAGGAACGTTTATAGTAATAAGTGCCTACATCAAAAAAGTAGAAAAGCTTCCAATAAGCAATCTAACAATGCATCTCAAAGAAATAGGATAACAAGAGCAAACCAAACCTAAAATTAGTAGAAGAAAAGAAATAATAAAGATCAGAGCAGAAGTAAATGAAATGGAAATAAAAAATACAAAAGATGAATGAAATGAAAAGTTGAGTTTTTTAAAAAGATAAACAAAATTGATACATCTTTAGCCAGACTAAGGAAAAAAGAGAAAACTCACATAAATAAAATCAGAGATGAAAAAGGAGACATTACAACTTATACTGCAGAAATTCAAAGGATCATTAGAGATTACTATGAGCAATTATATGCCAATGGATAAATTCCTAGACATATACAACCTATCAAGATTGAACCACGAAGAAATCCAAAACCTGAATGAACCAATAACAAGTAACAAGATAGAAACATTGATAAAAAGTCTTCCATCAAAGAAAAGCCCAGGACCTGATGGCTTCACTGCTGAATTCTAACAAGCATTCAAAGAAGAATTAATACCAATCCTACTTAAACTATTCCAAAATATCAAGGAGGAGACAATACTCCCAAACTCATTCTATAAGGCCTGTATCACCCTGATACCAAAGCCAGACAATAAAACAAAAAAAGAAAACTATAGACTAGTATCTCTGGTGAACATAGATACAAAAATCCTTAACAAAATATTAGCAAACCAAATTCCACAACATATTAAAAAGATTATGCATCATAATCAAGTGGGATTCATCCCAGGGATGCAAGGATGGTTCAACATATGCAAATCAATTAATGTAATGCATCACATCAACAGAACAAAGGACAAAAACCAAAAACCATACAATTATTTCAACTGATGCTAAAAAAGCATTCAGTGAAATTCAACACCCCTTCATGATAAAAACTCTCAAAAAAACTGGGTACAGAAGGGACTTACCTCAAGTTATGTGATAAAAGCCATATATGACAGACCCACAGCAAGTATCATAATGAATGGGAAAAACTGAAAGCCTTTTCTCTAAGATCTAGAACAAGACAAGGATGCCCACTTTCCCCACTATTATTCAGCATAGTACTGGAAATTCTAACTAGGGCAGTCAGATAAAAGAAAGGAATAAAGGGCACCCAAATTGGAAAAGAAGAAATCAAATTATCCTTGTTTGCAGATGATATAATCTTATATCTGGAGAAACCTAAAGACTTCACAAAAATACCATTAGAACTGATAAACAAATTCAGTAAAGTGGCAGGATACAAAATCAATATACAAAAATCAGTAGCATTTCTATATGCCTATAGTAAACAATCCAAAAAAGAAGAAAAGAAAGTAATCCTATTTACAATAGCTACAGAGAGAATAAAACACCTAGGAATAAACTTAACCAAAGGAGTAAAAGATCTCTATAGTGAAAACTATAAAACACTAATGAAAGAAATTGAAGAGAACACAAAAAATGGAAAGAGATTCTGTGCTCATGGATTGGAAGAATCAACATTGTTAAAATGTCCATACTAACCAAAGCAATCTACAGATTCAATGCAATCCCCATCAAAATTCCAATGACATTCTTCACAGAAATAGAAAAAAATAATCCTAAAATTCATATAGAAACACAAAAGACCCAGAATAGCCAAAGCCATCCTGAGCAAAAAGAACAAAACTGGAGGAATCACATTACCTGACTTCAATTATACCACAGAGCTTTAGGAACCAAAACAGCATGGTGCTGGCATAAAAACAGACACATAGACCAGTGAAACAGAACAGAGAACCAGAAATAAATCCACACATCTATTGTGAACATATCTTTGGCAAAGGTGCCAAGAACATACAGTGAGGAAAGGACAGTCTCTTCAATAAATGGTGCTGGGAAAACTGTATATCTGTATACAGAAGAATGAAATTGGGCCCTTATCTTGCCATATACGAAAATCAAATCAAAATGGATTAAAGACTTAAGTCTAAGACCTGAAACTATGAAACTACTAAAAGAAAACATTGGGGAAACACTTCAGGACATTGGTCTGGGCAAGGACTCTTTAGTAATACCCTCAAAGCACAGGCAACCAAAGCAAACTTGGCAAATGGAATCACATCAAGCTAAAAAGATTTTTTCACAGCAAAGCAAACGGTCAACAAAGTGAAGAGACAACTCACAGAATGGGAGAAAATATTTTCAAACTACTCATGTGACAAGGGACTAATACCTAGAACATATAAGGAGCTCTAACATCTCAATAGGGAAAAAAAATCAAATAATCTGATTAAAAATGGGCAAAGGATCTAAATAGATATTTCTCAAAAGAAGACATACAAATGGCCAATAGGTATATGAAAAAAAATGCTCAACATCATTAGTCATCAGAGAAATGCAAGTCAAAACTATAATGAGATACCATCTTAGCCCAATTAAAATAGCTTTTTCAGAAAGGCAATAACAGGCCAGGCGCGGTGGCTCACGCCTGTAATCCTAGCACTCTGGGAGGCCGAGGCGGGTGGATCTCTCGAGGTCAGGAGTTCGAGACCAGCCTGAGCAAGAGCAAGACCCTGTCTCTACTAAAAATAGAAAGAAATTATCTGGCCAACTAAAAATACATATAGAAAAAATTAGCTGGGCATGGTGGCACATGCCTGTAGTCCCAGCTACTTGGGAGGCTGAGGCAGTAGGATCGCTTAAGCCCAGGAGTTTGAGGTTGCTGTGAGCTAGGCTGATGCCACAGCACTCTAGCCCAGGCAACAGAGCAAGACTCTGTCTCAAAAAAAAAAAAAAAAAAAAAAGGCAATAACAAATGCTGGCAAGGATGTGGAGAAAGGGGAACCCTCATACACTGTTGGTGGGAATATAAATTGGTGCAACCCTATGGAGAACAGTATGAAAGTTCCCCAAAAAACTGAAAATAGGACTACCATATGACCCAGCAATCCCACTGCTGGGTGTATATCCAAAGGAGGGGAATTCAGTATATCAAAAAGGTATCTGCACTCCCATGTTTATTGCAGCACTATTCACAATAGCCAAGATTTGGAATCAACCTAAGTGTCCATTAATGGATGAATGGATAAAGAAATTGTGGTACATATGCACAATGGAATATTATATAGCCACAAAAAGAATGAAATCCTGCCATTTGCAACATGGATGGAACTGGAGAACATTATGTTAAGTGAAATAACCCAAGCACAGAAAGACAAATCTCACATGTTTTCACTCATATATGGGAGATAAATATTAAAAACAATTGATCTCATGGAGACAGAGAGTAGAATGATGGTTACCAGAGGCTGGGAAAGTTAGCAAGGGTGTGGGGATAAAGCGAGGGTTGTTAATAGGTGTAAAAATATAGTTAGATAGTTAGATAGAATGAACAATATTTGATAGCTCAACAAAGTGAGTATAGTCAACAATAAGTTAGTTTATACTTTAAAACAACTAAAAGAGTGGAATCGAAATGTTCCTAACACAAAGAAATGATAAATGCCTGAGGTGATGGGTACCCCAATTACCCTGATTTGATTAATTCACATTGTATACCTGTATCAAAACATCACATGTACCCTATAAAAATATACAACTATTATGTACCCATAATAATTAAAAAGAGAAAAGCAAAAAAAGTCAGCACTGAACTTCTTAGAATATCCAATCAGATTGAAATTTATTGAGATTCTACCTTTGGAATATAACCGAGCTGTTATGGAGTTCCTGAAATAGCAAATATTAAAAAGAAAAGCTCAATTTTAACTAATAGCACATACACCTATAAACAAAAGCCTTTAGCCTGGTTCTCATTAATACAACTAAAATCTATTTCCATTTACTTGTGGAAAAAAGATTGATTTTCTCATTTCTTCCTTAGATAAACACTGATAACTATGCTCTGAATAAATATCGTCCATATGCAGTGTCTTCTCCCCCAGTGTCCCATTAAATTAAAATTACTCACCACCATCCCCAATTCAGACACAAATTTCTTTTGTCAGAACACATAAATTAGGGGAAAAAAATACAACCTTCAAATTAGAGTGAATAGGAAAAAATGCTCTTAAACTACATGACAGCAGACCAAATTTTAAAAGTTGGCAGGTCTCTCTCCAAATGTATTCATCTGTATATTATGAAACAAAATGAAAAGGCCCAGGAAACAAAAGGAATTTTTTACTTAAATTATTTTTATTTGATGTTGAAATTTGAATTCATGGTCAATTCTAAATTTCTATGTCTTATTTTTATGGCACAAAAGAAGCTGATATCTGGTTCTTAAATATATCTCCTTAACATATCTGTATATATGGAAGCCCATCACCTCTTCAATGAGTCCGTTTCTACCTATGACCAAAACCTACTGTGCTGCAGTAGCAGTCAGTGTGGTTCATTACTAAGCACCTCAAAGTTTGATCCAGTTTGTTTCTTGAGAACCTCAACTGCTCTACTCAATTGGTGATTGATGGTGCTAAGACGTTACCACACAATAGCTAACATTTATTGACTTCTTTCTTGGTGCCAGGCATTGTTTTAAGTGTTTTACGTATGTCATCACATTTAGTTTCCAAGACAACACTATCATTATTATACCTATTTATTTGAGGAATTCATATATGAATAAAAGCTTAGTCAATATAGAACAAGTGTTTCTAGTTACCTTCTCCAGCTCTATTTCTTGCTTTTACAAATTGCAAGAAAGATGTGTTCAAAACTAAAGTACACTGTCCTCATCCAAAGATGCCCCATAAGTTGTGGGTCATAGGTGGTTGTCACTGATCAAGTACAGGGGTGGGACAGAATGTAGAGTTGTCCTCACCTTGTTTTCCTTTTTGTTGCTACCCTCCCAAAGGCCTTAATAGGGTAAAGGTAGATTTTAAGAGTAATATAAGTACAATACATCTATGTGGAATTCATCAGTTTAAGATATAACACAAACATGCCCTCGTTTCAACTTGAAATTCAACCTCTAAATCCCCTAGAGGAGAGAGAATTATATTTTCACAAAATGCCATGTAATGACCCAATTAATATAGGGCTTTGTGGATGTGACCTGCTCATGAAGATCCACTTCACAAGGGTGACAGTCATATCAATTCTCTGTGACAAGTGCCTCACTATCACGCCTAACCACTTTTCACTGCTGACTATTAAAGGACAAGTTCCAAGCTAAGGCAACAAGATTCTCTGTCCCAGGAATTAAGAATTAGGATTCAGAAAAGGATAGGAATCCTTTTTGTCTGGCTTAAACTGAGGTCATGGAAATTCAGGGTCTGTGGAGGGTGGCCCTGAGCAGGGAGAAATAAAGATAGTTTGAGAAAGAAAGAAGAGAATAAAATACATTAAGGAGTGCTGAGAGACCATATGGTAAAAGCGGAGGAGAGAAAAAGAGACGAGGGAGATTGCCTTTGTTCTTCAAGTCTTCAGGGTTTCTGTTTTGCTTCTGCTGGGTTTCCAAGTACTGTATATGTTTTAAAACTTCGCTTCAGCTCATTTATAGTGGGATTCTTTTATTTACCCCCAAAGGATCTTGACCTGCTCAGATTTCAGAAATACGAACACTCTGGATGGATATGGCATATTAACGTCCTCAGCTTTACTCTGACACCTCTGGGCACCATATAACCTCTGACAGAAAATCTGTAAAAAAAATTTTTTTTAAAGCTAATGGCTTGGAGTTGGACTAGGTAACTTCTAAAATCCCCCCCACCCCAAACCCTATTATTCTATAGTGCTTTGCCACATAGGTAAAGAGATTTTTATACTTTAAGAAAGGACTACATTGGGCATTTACCTTGAGAAATGAAGACTTATATTCACACAAAAACCTGCACATGAATATTCATTGCAGCATTTTTAATAATAGCCCAAAATTGAACACAACAGAAATATTCTTCAGCAGGTGAATGATTAAACAAACCATGGTCCATACCATGGAATACTACTTAGCAATAAAAAAGAAACAAACTATTGATACACATGACAACTTGGATGAATCTCAGAGAATTATGCTGAGCAATAAAAGTCAATCTCACAAGAGTCTATACTGTATGTTTCCATTTATATAACATTTTTGAAATGACAAAGTTTTAGAGAGGGAGAACAGATTAGTAGTTGCCAGAGGTCAGGTCAGGCACCAGGGTGGGGAGGGGTTTGGGTGGGAAGGAAGTGGGTGTGGTTATAAAAAGGCAACACAAGAGATCCTTGCCCTTGTGGTCTTGGAAATATTCTGTATTTTGACTATGGTGGTGGATACACAAACCTACACTTATGATAAATTTATAGAATTAATACATATACACACAAGTGTAAGTAAAATGGGAAATCTGAACAAAATCAGTAGATTGTATACTGTCAATATCCTGGTTGTCATATTCTATTGTAAGTTTGCAAAATGTTACCATTGGAGGAAATAGGTAAAGTATACACGTGCTCTCTCTGTATTATTTCTTCGAACTTCCTATGAATCTACAATTATCTAATAAAAAAGGACTACAAGTTAAGCCCAAGAACTAGGCAATGTGGTCTCTAGAATCACAGAGTTAATGTTAGAGCTGAGAAGGTCCTTAAAACAACATTTCTCACATCACATTCCTGAAAAAATTAGTTCTATCACATACTCAATGAAAAAAAGGCAGAGGAGTGGAATTTATCATCAAATAAGTTTGGATAATGCTTTACATTTTAAATTCCCTCCTGGAAATGCATAATGCTCATGAATATAGTGAGTGTTTTGAAAATTTTTGCACATTAGTCATCCATGGACACAATAATACAGGGTTACAAATATCCATAGTATCTCAATGACATAAAAAATAAACGTTTGTTTAGCTGGTTGGCTGGAGCTTGGCTGACCTAGGGTGGACTGGGCTAGGCTGATTTGCTTCTGCTCCATGTGACTTACATCCTCCTTGTTAACTCTGTGTTTGCCAAACTAATTCATTGTGCTAGGTTCTGGGAATAGTAGTGATCAAAGTAGACAAAATCCTGACCATCCAGTGAGGGAGGCAGAGAATCAAATGATCACAGAAACAAAAATGTAAACACAGTGTAATAAGTGCTATATGAAGGAAAGATACTCATGCCTATAAAAGCATATAAAATAGGGATCTGACCTTGTCTGAGATAGTGAAGTTGCTGTGGGAAGATTTCCCAACAGAAGTGACATTTGAGCTGATGTCTGAAGGATGAGTAGGCATTGGTCAAGAGAATAATTGAATATATCCCCAATAAAAACATAAGTTGAAGAGTCACCCATCCAAAAAAGGCATTATGCAAGGCCTGGCAGAGCCATCAGGCCAATTGGCTAGAAAGAGCCCCCAGGAAAGGCTGGAGGTAACAGCAACTGCTTGGGAACAACAGCTGGAGTGGGAGGTTAGGCAAGATAGCATCTTCTAAAGGCTGGTGGTGGAAGGAGTGGTAACTGACATGGAAAATAATCCCCCCTCCTTGGCTTGTGAGCCACCTATTTGAAATAAGAGAAGCTCTCTCACAGCTGAGGTGGCTGGCAGCTCCCAGGCATGTGGGAAGTAGACCATTTCCATCCAACTCTATCCATTCTCACTCCTGGGAAGCTCAGTGTGAGCTTCAGGAGGGCAGTCTGCAGTGAGGAAGCAAAGGAGCCAGAATGAAAAGACTAACCATAGATTGTTGTGGCTATAAGCTGGCTATAAACTTTAAGATTAAGAGTCTGGCTGGGCCAGGCACGGTGGCTCACACCTGTAATCCTAGCACTCTGGGAGGTTGAGGCGGGCGGATCATTTGAGCTCAGGACTTTGAGACCAGACTGAGTAAGAGTGAGATCCCGTCTCTATTAAAAAAATAGAAAGAAATTATCTGGACAACTAAAAATATATAGAAAAAAATTACCCGGGCATGGTGACACATGCCTGTAGTCCCAGCTACTCGGGAGGCTGAGGCAGGAGGATTGCTTGAGCCCAGGAGTTTGAGGTTGCTGGCTCCATGGCACTCTAGCCCGGGCAACAGAGTGAGACTCTGTCTCAAAAAAAAAAAAAAAAAAGAGTCTGGCTGCCTGGCAGAAGGATGGTGTACCAGCCTCTGTTGTTGTCCTGCCCAGATACCATTTTACTGAGCTGGGGCTCCCGCCCCCCAGCTGCTGTGAGTCTTGAACCCAACAGCTCAAGGCTGCCCCTTTCTATGAATATATCTCCTCCATTGAATGGCAGCTGCCCCACCTGGGAGGTTGTTGGCATGGGGGTACAAAGGCCAGTCCCCTTGCCTCAAGATGGAATTAACAGTGTGGCGCCATTTGTGCTCCAGAGCTTCCCATGGGCTCAAGTCAAAGCTAATTCTCCAGATGAGCCCATGTCCTTGCTTGATTTCCTCCCTGCCTTATCCTGTTTCATTACCCCCTCTCTCCTGAGAACTCTTCTTCACCTCACTAAACCACATACATCCAAAACTCTGTCTCAAGCTCAGCTCCTAGGGATCCTAATCTAAGACAGGGGCTTGGCAGTAGCCACCAGTTAGTTAATTCTTTAAAAGAATAATTAACTGATTAACCTAAGTTTGGTAAAAATACCTGCTCTGCCTTTCAGATGCTTAAAATGGCCAGTAAGAGGTACTTTCCAACAACGGATGCTATCCCAATGGACAAGTACACCCAGGCAGGCATTAAATCCCAATGCCTGGGACTCTGGAATGGTTATGGTTAAACTCTTAGACTCTAGTTTTACAAGAGATTTCCCATAAAGAGGAGTCAGCAAACTATGGCTCATGGGCCAAATCTGGCCTGCAGTCCATTTTTGTATAACCCATAAGCTAAGAATGGTTTTATATTTTTAAATGGTTTAAGGAAAAACCAAAAGAAGAATATTTGTGATATGTGAAAATGATATGCAATGCAAATTTCAGTGTCTATAAATACAATCTTATTGCAAGACAATCACCCCCATTCATTTACATTTGGAGCTACAACAGCAGAATGGAGTAGTTGACACAGAGACCATGTGGCCTGCAAAACCTAAAATATTTACTATGGTATTTGGCTCTACAGAAAATTTTGCTCACTCCTGCTGTAGCGAAATAAGAGGCTTGAGTCCTGTTCTGTTCATTATGAATAGCTAATTCTAATTCTTACAAGATTTCTGTTTTTCTGGGTCTAACAAGTTTGAGCTGAGCAGAGAACAATGAAGCCGTTGTGTATGTGGCTAATGGGGTAGGGGACACTGTGTCAGAGTAAAAACCCAGAGCAAGAAAAAGGGGCATTGCAACCTTCAAAGACCCATAGGCAGTCTTTTACACTAAAAGGAAGAGGCTGACTTGGAGCAGAAGGAAAACTTGGAAAAGTTGAGATAATGGAGTGGGCCAGCAAGGAACTCATAGAGCTAAAATAAGTGAAAGTCACTAATTGTCTTTCGATAATGTCTATCCTCCAGGAGCCCCATTAAAGCAGCCAAAATGGATGGAATTCCTGCTGGGGGCAAGGCTCACTATTGATCTTGCAGACCCATCCAGCAATCCTGCTTCTTAGCAGGAATGATTACTCTCCAACAAATCCTGCCTAGAAGCAGGCCTCCATCACTTTCCTGATGGCTGGAGCAAGCATCCTAGGCAGGATGAAGTCGGCAGGATAGATTCCTGCAGCCCAAGCCTAAAAGGGTGTGAAGGTGAGTGGGAGCTCATTCAAATTCAACTCACACGTGCTTGATACAGAGCAATGTTTTTGCATATATGCTACCACTCAATTAATTATGAGTCCCATTTTATGGATAGAGAAACTAAGATTTGGTTTTAAAATATTTATGCAGGATCACAGTACTCTAAGTGAAAGTGACTTGAAAGTAGCAATGTTAGCAAATTAGACAAACATAATGGGGTGAGGGAAAATGTGAGAAGGGAAAGAGGAAGGTGGTGGAAGGAATCTCACTGCACATAGGAAGCCACGTGGCCACCCCTGGATCTGGGCCCTGGACTCCGTAGATTCTGACCAGCTTCTAAGCCCAGGAGTGAGCACACTAAGGAGGCTGGAGACAAAAGAAACATCTCAAGCTCCAAGTATGGGTGAAGATAGAATGTTCCCTAAAACATGCTATGTTTTCACAAAAGGAAAGGCTTGGCTGGAATCAGACTGCTCACCTACTTAGCTGTATGAGCTTGGGCAGATCATTTAACCTCTCTGTGCTTCAGAAAAATGGGGCTAACAACAGTACCTGTCCCATAGGGTTACTAGGAAGACTAAAAGGGGTTAATATAAGTAAAATGCAAATAAATGCACCTATAAGGTAGATAATAGAGATCATTAGTATGTGCTTGTGAACACTGAAAAACCAGTTCTACAGAAAATAAATTTAAGGTCCAATTTGTAGCATTTATTGGTTCCTATGATGTAAATACTCCCACCATGGCAGGTTTTAAGCTATCAATGTAGCATCATTGAATGTAAGATTGGAAAGAGTTGTGTATAGTAGCATACCCTTCTACCATACAGATACAATAGATATAATTGATCTAAAGAGCATAATCATAAATGCAGTAATTAGGAAGTTTTGAGTATTACCATTGTTTTAAAATAATTCATTTAATTATAAGTTTATATAATTTAATTTTTAATATAGGCTATGTTTAACAATTGATTCTCAATTTCTGAAATTTTAACAATTCTCCTTCATGAGCTAATATAAGGCAGATTCATCACACCAATGGCATGTACTTTGGAGACACCAGCCCTGACTTTGTGGCAAGGAAGATATCTGTGGGAAAAGTCCTATAATAGTTAATTTTATGTGTCAACTTTACTGGGCCAGGGGATACACAGATACTTGGTCAAACATTATTCTGGGTGTTTCTGTGAGAGTGTTTTTAGATGAGATTAACATTTAAATCAGTAGACTAAGTAAATCAGGTTACCCTTCCTAATGTGGATTGGCCTTATCCAATCTCTTGAAGGCCTGAATAGAACAAAAGTCTGACCCTCCCTTGAGTAAGGGAGAATTCTTCCTTTCTGACAGCCTTTGAATGGAAACATCAGTTTTTTCTTGTCTTGGGACTTGAACTGAAACATCAGCTCTTCCTGGGTCTCAAGCCTGCTGGCCTTTAGACTAGAACCACATCATCGACTCTCCTGGGTCTCCAGCTTACACGAATAACCGTGCAGACCTTGGGACTTGTCACCTTTCATAATCACATGAACCAATCCCCCTTATAATAAATTAAATCTCTGTCTCTCTCTAAACACACACACACACACACACACACACACACACACGTGTATATCCTATTGGTTACTTTTCTGGAGAACCTTGACTGTTACAAATCCCTAGGTGGAAGAACCAAACCTCTGTGCCCCAGTGGATTTGAGTATTGGTTAAAATGTGAGAGTACAGGCTACTGTATCTTTGTAGGTTGACCTCTCCTGGTGGCAGCAGGAGCTGCTGCTTGCTCAGCATTGTCAATTCCTGAAAACAATCCCAGACTGCACATATGCTCTTTCAGCTTCCCCTTGAAAGAGGGTGGATTTGTGGAAGCCTTTCTTTATTGTCAAAAACAAAGGGTCCACACTGGATTATGTTGGCAGCACAACTGAAGACAATGAGGGCTTAGTTCGGGAATTTAGGTTGTGCTTTATCAACACTGGGATAATTCAAATACATAATGACAGGAAAACAAAGTGTGTCATCATCCCATCCATGCTTTCTCCCTGATTCCCTTGTATTCCTCCTTGAGGGACAACAGAATATTAAATCATTGTCTAGGACAGGATGGTACAGGATGAGTTGGAGCTGTCTTTGAGCAAAAGCAAGTTGAGGAAAAGGGTCAAGCTCTGAATACAGTTGTAGATTTATTCTGAGAAACCCCTCTAGCCTTCCCATTTCATACACACACACACACACACACTTTAGCATATGTTCAATAAGTTTTTTAATAAATGAATGAATGAATGAATGAATGAGTAGAACAAGTTGACTTTGAGGAATCAAAGGTTTTGTTTTTCAAGAAAAAGAACTGTCAATCTCTTGAGGTTAAAAAGATTCCACAACACTGTTCATAACATATTCTCCCTTTTCCCCATCTCCACTGGAAAAATACATTTCCCTGTTCCATTGATGTTGGGCTCAGCCATTCAGCTTACTTGGCCAATGAGATGTTAGCAGGCATGATGCAAGCAAAATTTTTAACATACTTGAGGATTGGCATGCACTCTTATGTCTCTGCTGTCACCATGAGAAGAGCTTCCCCTGCATGTTTGCAACCCCTTTGGCCTAGGCTGAAGAATGAGACATATTGAGCAGAACAGGGCCCAGCCCATAGCAACACAAGACTGGCTGGGCCTGCAGCTTTAAGCAGAGCAGCCTATTAGAGGCCAGCCTGGAACATCCAAACTCAGCCAACTCAGAGGCATATGAGTGTCGTTGTTTGTTATATGGTAATAACTGACTCATACAACTACCATACATCAAGTACTATATTCTCAAGAGGAGACTTTGAGGCCAAATATTGCAGAGCCATACTTAGGGTCATGGTCCTCGTAAGAATGGGCTGGGGTTAAAACCTTTGTATCAAGAGGTTATAAGCAGAGGAAGTACTTTTTCTATTAATCCACCCATCCATTATCTTTATCAAGAGCCTATCATATGTTGGACATTCTTCCAGGCACACAAATACAACCTGGCAGTGAAAACCCAAATTCCAATGTTGAATTTGAAGGAACATTACTCTGCTTTTGTATAAGGAGCTTTGATCATGGTTATTCTAAATACATGTGGTTCCTGCCTGCGTTCTCTTTATTAAGGAAGAGATGACCTCTTGAAATTTCCTACTGGCATCTTTTTAGGGAGGAGTGGATGGAAAGAAACTCTTCTCTTTATTTAAAATATCACTTGAGTTATATATCAGTTAGGACACTTTTTGCTGTGAGAGATAGAAATCCAACTCAAAGTGGGTTAAGTGTAACCAGAAAACTATTAATTAGCTCACCTAACTGAAAGTTCCAGAGTACTGGCATCAGGAAAAGATTGATCTAGGGGCTCAAGCTATATCATTTGGGCTCACTTTCTCCTGTCCCTCAGCTCTACTGTCTTCTATATGGGATTTATTCCCATAGTCCTTGTGGTGAAAAGATTGCAGCCAAAACTACAAGTCTTCATCCTCTCAGGTTCAAATCCAAAGGAGAAAAGATGTATTTAAGTAGTTTCCACCAAGTCCAGGGATTAACTCTGACTGGGATTATTGGCCTCACTTGAGTCACTTGAGTTCACATCCCTGAACCAATCATTTTGGTTAGAGGAATAAAAGGTTATTGGCCAGGGATGTGTTATAGATCATGATCATGCCTCATTCTTTCAAAGAGCTATCATGCAAGCAAAGAAAGAAGAGAGAAAATAGGGGTAATATTACCAGAAATAAGGTGAATGGAAACTTTATGGATGAAAAAGAAAAATAAGTATAGGCAGATTACTTTAAAAGTAAATATGTAGGTAAATGTAAATTGATTTTTGACAAGGGTGCTACATGCAAAAGAGTTAAGTTCAATACCCTACTTCATAGTATATACAAAAATTAACTCAAAATGGACCAGTGACCTAAATGTAAAAGTTCAAACTATTAATATAAAACTCTTAGAAGGGGGCCAGGCATGGTGGCTCACGCCTATAATCCTAGCACTCTGGGAGGCCAAGGCAGGAGGATTGTTTGAGCTCAGGAGTTCGAGACCAGCCTGAGCAAGAGTGAGACCCCATCTCTACTAAAAAAAAAATAGAAAGAAATTAGCTGGACAACTAAAAATATATAGAAAAAATTAGCTGGGCATGGTGGCGCATGCCTATAGTCCCAGCTACTTGGGAGGCTGAGCCAGTAGGATTGCTTAAGCCCAGGCGTTTGAGGTTGCTGTGAGCTAGGCTGATGCCATGGCACTCTAGCCCGGGCAACAGAGTGAGACTCTGTCTCAAAAAAAAAAAAAAAAAAAAAAACTTCTTAGAAGGAAGCATTGGGGTAATTCTTTGTGATGTTGGATTTGGCAATGGATTCTTAGAAAGTACAAGCAACAAAAGAAAAACTAGATAAATTAGACTTAATCAAACTTTAAAACTATTGTACTTCAAAGGACACTATCAGGAAAGTGAAAAGGCAACCCACAGAATGGGAGAAAATATTTGCAAATCACATATCTGATAAAGAACTTATATCTAGGGCCGGGCGCGGTGGCTCACGCCTGTAATCCTAGCACTCTGGGAGGCCGAGGCGGGTGGATCGCTCAAGGTCAGGAGTTCGAGACCAGCCTGAGCAAGAGTGAGACCCCGTCTCTACTAAAAAAAATAGAAAAAAATTATATGGACAACTAAAAATATATATATAGAAAAATTAGCCGGGCATAGTGGCGCATGCCTGTAGTCCCAGCTACTCGGGAGGCTGAGGCAGGAGGATCGCTTGAGCCCAGAAGTTTGAGGTTGCTGTGAGCTAGGCTGACGCCACGGCACTCACTCTAGCCTGGGCAACAAAGTGAGACTCTGTCTCAAAAAAAAAAAAAAAAGAACTTATATCTAGAATATGTAAAGAGCCCACTTACAATTTAATAATAAAAAGACAACACAATTTAAAAATGGAAAAAGGATCTTCTGATTATTTATTTCTCCAAAGAAAATATAAAAATGGCCAATAAACATATGAAAAAGACCCTCAACATCATTAGTCACCAGAGAATGGAAGTACAAGCCACAATTACATGCCATTTCACACCCACTAGAATGGATATAATCAAAACATCAGATAGTGACGAATGTTGGTGAGGATGTGGAAAAATCAGAACTCTTTTTTCCCTTTTTTGAAAAATCAGAGCTCTTATACACTGCTGGTGGGAATGTAAAATGATGCAGCCACTTTGGAAAACAGTCTGGCAGTTCTTCAAAAAGTTAACATAGAGTTATGATTTGACCCAGCTATTCTACTCCTGGGTGTACACCCAAGAGAAATGAAAACATATGTCCATATAAAAAGTTGGACATGAGTGTTCATAGCAACATTATTCATAATAGTGAAAAGTGTAAACTATCCAAATGTCTATCAACCAATGAATGGATAAATGAAAGGTGGCACATTCATACAATTGAGTATTATTCAACCATAAGAAGGAATGAAGTACTGATACACGCTACAACATGGATGAACCTTGAAAACATTATGCTAAGTTAAAGAAACCAGTTCACAAAAGATAACATACTATATATTTCCATTTGTATGAAATTTCCAAAGGTAAAGGTAAATCTACAAAGTCAGAAAAGTAGTTAGTGTTTGCCTTGGGCTGAAGGGAAGGTAGGGATTAGGAGGTGAGAGTTAAACGGCATGAGATTTCATTTTAGGATGATGAAAATGTTTTAAAATTGATTGTGGTGATGGTTGCACAACTCTGTGAATATACTAAAAAACTATTAATTGTACACTTTAAAGGGGTGAATTGTATGGCATATGAATGATATCTCAAAGCTGAGATACAACAAATGAATTAATATGTATCAATATCAAATAGTCCAATTCCCCAAATACACTAATAATCTATAGTTACAACCACAAAGTAGAGAAAGAAGTTATGTATTTATAAAATGGTTTATTTTATATTTTCCGCCATGAAGACTTCAGTATTTCCATGTAATTTGTCTTTTTCTCCCATTTTGTTTCATATTAAAGTATGTTGTTCTCTATCATGGAAACTTCCTCTCGTATGAAAAATAACAAATATTGATTTAAATCATAATTAGTTAACAAATGAATAGACTGAATTGGGAATTATTTTCCAATTTTCACACATATATTCTGTTGGGAATTTTGGATTATATAAGGATGATTGATATCATTTGTTGACAAAATAATCTGTATGAAATAATCAATGCACATTAGGTTCAATAATCTTTCACAGACATGCATAATTAGCATTTTCTATTTACCTTTCTTAATAAAAATAGAATCACCTAGCATTTTGAGGATTGCATTAATTTATAACACATAATGGCACATAAAGAAAGGATATTTTATTTTAAGTCTTCATTAATGGACTGGAAGAGACAATAAAGAGCAGGCTCATTAAATTCTCCACAGATAGCCAATTAGAAAGTTTTCCCACACTGGGAAGGCCACTAAAGTTATATAAATAGATCTAGAGAGTGTGAGCTGATGTGAACAAAAATAAAACTATGGGGATTTTACCTGTTCAATGACAAGGTAATATATTTGGGGGAGATAAAAATAACTGTGACAATAATATATTTGGAAGGTAGTGTGGCCAAAAAGAGCTAGAAATTTCAGGGTAAATATAGGTAGAAGTAAACATTCAAAGTGACATAAAGAGCCTATAGTCCATATTGGACGTAAGATCACAATGTAGAAATTTATATGACAAAAGTGGAGTAAATTTAATCAAAACTATAGTTACATAGTGATTAAGAACCTAGAATCTGGAGTCAGGGAGCTTGAGTTCCAATTTTGGTTCTGCCATTTACTTGTACAAGTTAATTTACTTCTCTACATTTCATTTCCCTTGTGTATAAAATACAGATAATAATTTCTTTTCTCACAGGAATAAAGAATACAATCCTGGCTGGGGAGCCTAGTACAGTGTCTGGCACTCAGGGACCAATACGTGTCAGCAATTCTAATTACCATATTATTTTTATTACTATTTCAACAGCCTCCTAATGGTTCTTCCTGACTCCAGTCAACATTCCACTCTGCCACTGAGTGATCTTTCTAATAAACAAATATGAAGCTGTTATATTTTGGCTTAAAACCATCCACTGACTGCATGAAGCCTATGGACCAAAGTCCAAATCATTTGCATGGCACATAACACTCTCTAAGCTCCAGCCCCAATACCTTCTCTGTCTTTATACCCAGGTAGTCCCCTTTACATACTCTACCTTTCAGTTAACCCAAGGCTTTTATATGTCTTGGAACTCCAAATCTTTACATACATGATTCCCTTTTCCTAGAATGGGAGAAAAGAAACCTTCTTGTTGAGAATTGTGAAGGGTCTGTGATTTCTATTCCACTAGCAATCTGACAAATTAGTCTGAATTTCATGGATATGGTCAGAAGACGTGCAATCCCTTAGCTAGAGACAAAGACCTTTATTACTCCCAGAACAACAAGAAGCATGAACTTCATGTCTGTGCCAGTTTTCCTTGCCCCCTGAGGCCCATAAAGGCAAAACAGAGAGGCCCAGGTGGATGTTGCACATACAGCTGAGTCACAGATGAGGAACCTTAATATTAGGAAACCAAAATATTTTAAAATTGGCTGCAAGCAATCCTGCCTGAACTTTGCCCCAGATAGAGACATTATCTTTATTATATCAAACAGCAGATAAACCTGCCACTTGTGCTGGAGAGGGACTGTATCTATCTAACAAGGCTATAATGTTATAGATCATAAAACAAATAATAAAAGCCTGGCTTTATTTAAAATTTTGATATTTTTCAATATGAATTTTTTCACTAATTTAATTTTTTAAAATATTGCATTAAAATATTTATTTTGATGACTGAACTTTTGGCACCCCTTTGAATTTTGTGCCTGATGCAAGAATCTCACTCACTTCACCCTAATCCCGGCCATACAAAAAAAGCAAAAACAAAACAAAACTAAAGTATACATTTATAGGCATACCTTAGAGATATTGCAGGTTCAGTTCCAGACTACTGCAATAAAGTGACTATTGCAATAAAGTGATTCACACAAAATTTTTGGTTTACTGGCACATATAAAAGATATGTTTATACTGTACTGTAGTCTATTAAGTGTGCAATAGCATCATGTCTTAAAAAGAAATGTATATACCTTAATCGAAAATACTTTATGGCTAAAAAATGCTAATGATCATCTGGACTTTCAGTGAGTTATAATCTTTTTGCTGGTGGAGAGTCTTGCCTCAATGTTGATGGCTGCTGACTTATCAGGGTGGTGGTTGCAGAGGTTGGGGTGGCTGTGGCAATTTCTTAAAATGAGACAACAGTGAAGTTTGCCCCAGCAATTGACTCTTCCTCTCATAAAAGATTTCTCTGTAGCGTGTGATGCTATTTTGATAGCATTTGAAAGAAGTAGAACTTCTTTCAAAATTGGAGTCAATCGTCTCAAACCCTACTGCTGCTTTATTAACCAAGTTTATGTAATACCCTAAATCCTTTGATGTCATTTCTATAATGATCACACCAACTTTACCAGGAGTAGATTCCATCTCAAGAAACTACTTTCTTTGCTCATCCATAAGAAGTAACTCCTCATCCATTCAAGTTTTATCATGAGATTGTAGCAGTTCAGTTACATCTTAAGCTCCACTTCTAATTCTAGTTCTCTTGCTATTTCCACCATGTCTGTAGTGACTACCACCACTGAAGTCTTGAAGCCCTCAAAGTCATCCACGAGGGTTAAAATCAACTTCTTCCAAACTCCCATTAATGTTGATATTTTGATCTCCTCTCATGAATTACAAATATTCTTGATGGCATCTAGAATGGTGAATCCTTTCCAGAAAGTTTTCAATTTACTTTGCCCAGATCCATCAGAGGAATCACTATCTATGACAGCTACAGCCTTATGAAATGTGTTTCTTAAATAATAAAACTTGAAAGTTGAAATCACTCCTTGATCCATGGGCTACAGAATGGGTGTTGTGTTAGCAGGCATGTAAACAACATTTGTTTCCTTGTACATCTCCATCAGAACTCTTGGGTGACCAGGTGCATTTTCAATGAGCAGTAATATTTTGAAAGGAATCTTTTTTTTTTCCTGAGCAGTAGGTCTCAACAGTGGCCTTGAAATATTCATCAAACCATGCTGTAAACAGATGAACTGTCATTTAGGATGTGTTGTTCCATTTATAGAGCACAGGAAGAAGAAATTTACCATAGTTCTTAAGGGCCCTGAGATTTGCAGAATGGTATATGAGCATTGGCTTCACCTTAAAGTTACCAGCTGCATGAGCCACTAACAAGAGAGTCAGTCTGTCCTTTGAAGCTTTGAAGCCAGGCACTGACTTCCCCTATCTAACTATGAAAGTCCTGGATGACATCTTCTTCCAATGGAAGGATGTTTTGTCTACATTGAAAACCTGTTGTTTAGTGTAGCCACCTTCATCAATGATCTTAGCTAGATCTTCTAGGTAACTTGCTGCAGCTTCTACATCAGCACTTGCTCCTTCACCTTGCACTTTTATGTTATGGTGATGGCTTTTTTCCTTAAGCCTTATGAACCAACCTCTGCTAGCTTCCAACTTTTCTTCTGCAGCTTCCTCACCTCTCTTAGCCTTTACAGAATTGAAGAGAGTTAGGACCATGCCCTGGATTAGGATTTGGCTTAAGGGAATCTTGTGGTTGGTTTAATATTCTATCCATGTTGTTGCAAATGACAGGATATTCTTCTTTTTCAAGGCCGAATAGTATTCCATTGTGCATACATACCACATTTTAACCATTCATATGATAATGGACACTGACGTTGATTCCATATCTTGGCTATTGTGAGTAATGGTACAATGAACATGGGAGTGCAGATATCTCTTCAGCATACTGATTTTAATTCCTTTGGATATGTATTCAGAAGTGAAATTACTGGATCATATGATAGTTCTATTTTTAGTTTTTTGAGGACCCTCCATACTGTTTCCATAATGGCTATACCAATTTACATTCCTCCAACAATAAGCAAGGGTTCCCTTTTCTCCATGTGCTCGCCAATACTTATCTTTCATCATTTTGATAAAAGCCATTCTAACAGGTTTGAGGTGATATCTCATTGAGGTTTTAATTTGCATTTCCCTAGTGAGTAGTGATGTTGACCATTTGTCGAGTTGTTTGTGTTTTTTATGTATTTTGGATATTAATTCCTTATCAGATATATGATTTGCAAATATTTTCTCCCATTCTGTGGGTTTTCTCTTCATTTTGTTAATTGTTTCCTTTGCTGTGCAGAACACTTTGTAGTTTGATGCTATTCCATTTGTCTATTTTTGCTTCTCTTGCTTGTGCTTTTAGGGTCATATTGAAAAAAAAAAATCCTTGCCCATACCAACGTTGTGGAGCTTTTCCTGTATGCAACTCTTATCTCTATCAGCTTTTTGTACTTCTGCACCTATTGAATATTTTGAATATTATTGAATAGCGTGAGCCAGCAAAAAATTATACCTCCTCTGCCTAGAAGCATTTCTTTACTTTTCCCTGGATAGATATTTAGAATTTAAGCAATTGGGATATTTATCTTATCTATTGATCTATTGCTTCTGTATTTTCAGTTAACCAATATCCACCTAGAAATATTTTTATAATTCACAGGGAGGTGATTCTGGTCACAATGTGCTGAAAGCTATTGATATTTCTGAGGACAAAGTTTGTAATAACACACTTGGTTCTCTCAACCTTAGTGATAATGTGAATCATTACACTGATACAGTGATGCTGGGGTGGGGGGGGCGGTGGGTAGAGGCAGCCTGAAATGGAATGTGTGAAATTGCTACACAAAAGTGGATTCTTCCTTCCTTCTTCCTTCAATCTTCCTTTGTTTTTTTCCTCCCTTCCTCCCTCCCTTATTTCCACAATCCCACATAGAATTACAGAGCCCTAAAAACATGTAAACAGGAGACCAGTGTAAGTAGTCTGAGAAATGTATGCTCCCAGGTGTGAAAAAACAATTGATTTGGGGGAAATGTTAAATATATATAAACTGACCCGTTTATGTATAACCACTCACTTAATTGCAGGCTGAATGACACATTTTGCCAAGTGAATATTAGAGAACATTTCATTCATTTTTAAAAATTACCTATGTATCTCCAGGGGAAATAGGGCAATGAGAGAAGAAACAGCTAATTAAATGTCTTGGTGAACTGGAAAGTAGCTGAAACTTATTTACAAGCTTGGTATACTGCATGATTATATTGCAATTTGGAAAGGATAAAATCCCCAGTGCTTAATATTTTAATTTTTCTCTATGGGGTTAAACTTATAGATGCATACCATTGGTGGAAAATAAACAGAACTTACTTTCTGGAAGAAACATATATGGTATTCCTACATAGCTTCTATTCAATAGATTTCTCAAAAACTAAGTATTTACTGTTGGCAATCGCCTTATAAAGTCAAATGGCTCAAGTTTGTAAAGAGATTTAATCCATTGCTACAAAGTGTATCTGAACTGCTCAAAAGGGAGCTGTTTAGCATTCACTAATCCTAAACAAATGCCTATCCTGTGACCCAGAAATTCTGCACTCCTAGGTATACATGTGAGGAAAATGAGAGCTCATGTCCATCAAAAAACACAGCCAAGGAAGATTATAGCATCTTTATTCACAACAGTCCCAACTTGGAACAACCCAAATGCCCATGAATAGTAAAATGGAAAATAAATTGTGGCATAGTTATACAATGGAATACTCCACAGAAATAAAAAAGCAAGAACTGATTATATATGCAGCAACATAGATAACTCTCCCATATACTACAGTGAATGAAAGAAGCCAGACACAGAGTGCATGCTGTACATGATCTTCAAGACGAGGTAAAAATAACTGATGATGATGGAAGTCAGAAGAGCCGTTATTGCTGTAGAGTGTGGGTGGTGGAGGGGGCTATTGACAGGGGAGGGGTATGAAGGAGCCTCCTGGGGTGCTGCATTTGTTCTAGATCTTGATCTGAGTGATTATACAGGTGTATACATTTGTAAAAGTTCTTTGAATGGTACACTTTCATACACTTTACACATCTTACTCTGTATGTGTTACAACTCAATAAAAAGCAATAAATAAATACATCCATGAATAAAGCTTTACAGGGAAGCCCTTTTCTCACTACCAAGTACATACCTGGAGAGAGCCCACTGGTGCCCAGTAAACCTCATACATTTTACTTTGGGTTGGGATGAAGCTATAGACAGATGTTCATAGGTAGGAGTGAGCAGACACAATTGTGCTCGGAGCTCCCAGCCTCTTCCTTTCCTTTTTTATGTTCCTTATTGTCTTTGGCCTTCTTGATAATTTGGGCTACGTCACATAGAAAGGGATGTTACTACGGGGTGGGGGAAGAGGGAGAGAAGGGACAGGAAAAAAAATGAGTTTCATAAGCTCAGGTCCTCAGGGGACTTAGAGCACGGGCAAAAAATAAATTGTGATAAGACAGAGCTAGGCTGCCAAGCAGACTAGATAAAGATTTGCCAGATAAGGGAGAGAACAAGAGTTAGAGAGAAAGCAAGGAGTGAGAAGATGTGAGTCCCTTGAGAAAGGGGCCCTGTCCACTTCACAGAACTCCCAAGTAGGGCAGTGGAATCCAAAGGCATCTGTGCTTTGCTTCCCAACCTCTTTTTCTGAATATCTTGCTGATTCCCTATTTTTCTTTTCTTGTTGATCATGAATGTTCCCAAATGATCAACCCTGAGTGTTCTGTTTTCTTTTTTTTTTCCTTACTTTTAATCAGTACTTTAGTTGAGGATATTATTTTTTAAATTTCAGAATATTATGGGGTACAATTATTTAGGTTACATATATTGCCTTTGCCCCACCCCAGTCAGAGCTGCAAGCGTGTCCATTCCCTAGACAGTTTTCTTTTCTCTAGAAGCTATTGGGCCAGAAATATAAGTTATATATAAATTATTTAAAGTGTCACAAATTAACAAAGTGATTTTTGTATTCATATTCACATTTTCCTTTTAAAATTTAATTTTCAAAAATTTGACTCCAAATTCTCTTTACCAAGGATACTAACTCCAAGGATTTTCTGGTATGCGTATTTTTTTAAACTTCATGGCTGATTGGTATTATTACCTCAAATATATATTTTTTCTCTCAGTGAAGAAGTAAATTAAGAATACAGTTTGGGAAAATAGAAAAAATGCTGCCTAATAACAGATATTTTAGTACTGGAAAGTAAAACATTTTTGGCCCACTTGCCTGAGACAGTTGGGAGAGAGATTTATTCATATCTGTTATGATAAATGTTCTCTGTGTTCCATTTGTGCTGGGAGAGACTCAACTGCTTGTTTACAGCATTTTTGTCTTTTGATTTTGGCACCATAAATAGGCATAAGTAGAGACATGGGTGGAATTTTGTCTTCACTGAAAAACTAATTTGAGAGCCCAACATTTATTGATGACTATGTCTGAAAGCCTTGGATTTCAAAATGCATAGTGGGCCAGCAAGCATATGGCAATTAACCTTAGATGTGGGGATTTTCTGATGAACAAAGTACTACTGAAATGGGACACATTGACCCAAGAGTTACCATTTTCTTGGTCACGTGTTAACATTTTTAACATCATGTTTCTCATTTCATTGAGGTAATGACAGTGTCATAGTCATACAAAGCTTTACATTTGTCTTCTTTCTGAAACAGAACATTATTGAATTACACATACAAATCAAGTTCTCTTGTAGCTCTCAGGCACAGATATATTCCTCTGAAAGTGGGCCAAATTGAGAGCATCGCTGTATTTGTGAAATCCACCATGCATTTCAGATTTGATACTTCATGCATCATCAAAAGGTTGTCAGCAAGTTAAGAGACACAGAAATTTAGAGATGGACTGTAGCATTTCTGAGTCCCTGTCAGACTTGTCAAGTCTTTGTTTCCAAGACTTTGTAGGAAGAAAAGCTTAGCAGTATGAGTGGGGAGAAATCTCTGTATTTAAAAGGTATAGCAGTGTTTTCTAGTATTACAGTTAATAGCCAGGTTGTGTTTATATTGTTGAAAGTGTCTCTATTTGTACATCACAATATGTAAGTCTACGAAACCAAAGACAGCGTGTTGTCATTGCTGTTTGCCTTCTGCACAAAGTGCATTGAATAGTAGCTGGAAATTTGTAACCTACTGAATATAGAGTTTATATTTTTGACTTGAATCATTCTATTAATGTCCTGTATATTAATATGCATCCTTTTGTGCATGTGATGGGGAAAAAGTAAATGCTAAGACTGATTAAAAAAAACCTTCTGTTTTTTAATTGCATGTGCATAGACTAGTAACCTTTTTCTCACCATGTTTTCTGCAATGGGAAGAGCTAGAGGCATAACAGTCACTGTCATGTTTTTAATTTTTAAATTGCCAATGTTTAGAAAAGGAAACATCATCTGTTTATTTAGACACACTCTACAGCCTACCTATCATTGCAATGTTGTTTCTGGTTGGTGATGCTTTTATTTGTATTATCTCTAATTCACAGGCTTGAAGCCACAGAGTGATTTTCTCTCCCTCTTGCTTACTGGATCATCCTAACATTTGTCATGGCCCAAACCATAAGAAAGCAATTGTACAACATGATTTAAGCCCATTGAAGAAGATCTTATGATCACATCTAGTTAGTGCAGAATTGGTTCCTGTTGGAAATAGTGGTTTCTAATTTTCCATTGCCTACCATGGCACTAATGGTCAATGTATAATCTCTGCCATTGAGTATGTGGAATGTCAGTAGGAGTACCGTACGGTACCAGAACCATGAGGCACCTCCTACACGGTAAGATTCCGACTTCTCTGCTGCTGCTGGCAATCTCCTGGGCACCCGTTTCAGAACCTTGTAAGAGGAAAGAAATCAAGGTTTTATTGGGTTTCCACTTCCCATTTACTATTTGAGACAAGATTATGTGTTGAAAAGGACCTGGTATTTGAAGTTGGGCAGGTTAAGTTTTGAGTCATGACTCTGCTCTGTGACCTTGGATCAATCAACTTAACTTTTCTGAACATCAGCTTTCTCCTCTGAAAAACACAGCAAAACAACACCTACATACAGCAGAGCTTTTTTCTCTGATAAAGCACAGCAGAACCAACACAATGCTGCTGTGAGGAATAAAAGTACTAAAGCATGTAGAGTACTAATGAATATTAGCTCATAGATGCTGAACCAATGTTGATTTTAAGCTTTGCTCTCTTCACACAAGCCTTGCCTCTCTCTCAGTTCAGCATCTATCATGGGATTCACTCTGTAGAAGGTCATGGGGAGAATACAAAGATCAATGACACAGTCCTATCCCCAGGAAACAACATTCTAGCATGTTGTTTCTCAACCTTGGCTGTACCTTAGAATCACCAAAGGAGCTGTAAAAAATGCCGGGGCCATGCTCAAGGTCAATTATATCAGAATCTCTGGAGTGGCACCCCAGGATCAGTATTTCTTTATAGCACTCTAGGTAATTCCAATATACATGCAAATTGAGAATCACTGTTCTACAGGTAAGTCAGATGGGGAACCTACAGTTACAAAACCCAATTCTGTTTTTACGTAGGATTCAGGGTCAATGGGATGGACAGGCTAAATCGTGAAGGATCTGTTATACCACCTTAAAGAACTTGGTTTTTATCTTAAAGATGGTAGAAAACCAATGAAAGAACATTATGATTAAATTTCTAGAATGATTTCTCTGGCATGTATGTGAAGATATTGTATAGATGCTGTCCTATCCATTTCCTTTTGGACTTGGCCATTGTAGACTTCCAATAAACTGCCTGATAGCCTTTTTTGGCTGATGAGGCCCTATGCTTTCTCTGCTCTCATGCATAGCAGACTAGAAATATGGGAGAATTAATCACCCTACACCCCCACTGCTGCAGCAGTCACCAATGACTTATAGGAGGTGGCATATAAATATCCCAGCTCCCATACTCCCTTGGGTGGAATAACTCTGGAGAACATGGTCTATATAGTCTCCTAGAGTTTTCAAACAGGACTGAGCTATGGTTACCCACAGTGCAAACTAACTTGACAATGTACCTTTATTTGGCTTCTTTCTCTTCCCTGTCTCACTTTCCTACTTCTATACTGCAGAATTTTTCAATGTGGGCACTATGGACATTTGGAGCTTGCTAATACTTTGTTGTGGGGGGTTGGGGAGGGGGGCTGTCCTGTGCACTGTAGGATGTTTAGCAACATCCCTGGTCTCTACTCATTTGATGCCAGTAGTGCTTCCCCTCCACCAAAATTTTAACAACCAAAAAATATCTCCAGATATTGCCAAATGTCCCTGAGGTGATAAATTGCTTCTCATCCTTCCAGGTTAAAAATCACTGCCCTACTGGTATTTCCTGTGTTCACCTCCCAAATGACCTACTCACCCTTGAATCCTTGTCTCTGCCAGGTGTACTTCTGGGGAACCTAAACTAAGACAGACGAGCTAAAGAGGGACAAACCAGGGATATAGAGACCAGTTGTACATAATCAAGTCAGTCTGAGACAGAAAAGATAATGGTCAGAAACTTGGGTAAGGCTAAAGTAATAGAGAGGCAGAGATGGATACCAGAGATTCCAATAGGGGGAATTGATGGGACTTGGAGCCTCAGTGTATGTGAGGAGTGAGGAAGAAAAACAAATTTAGCATGACCTTGGTGGTGCCATTCAATGATAGGAAATTTAGAAGCAAGAGTAGGACTTAAAAATAAAATTTATTTTTGGGGGGGTTTGTGGAAAGATGGAGATGTTGGATTGTATTTTGTATCTCAGTTAAGAGCCACATCATAAAGTCAACATTCCTCTAACTTCTCAAATGAAAGGTCACCTTAAATCAGTGGTTCAGAGTCTTGGCTGTACATTGGTATCATCTGGGAAGTTTAAAAAATCTGATGCCTCAGCCCTTACACTCAGAGATTTTGATTGAATTGGTCTGGGGTATGGCCTAGGCATCAGGATATTTAAAGATCCCTGGGTGACTCCAATGTGTAGTAAATGCTGAAAAACCCAGTAAAATTGAACAAAATTAGAGGAATTGTTTAGAGAGGATCTCTCTCTCTCTCTTTCTCTCTCTTTCTCTCATACACACACACACACACACACACACACACACACTCAACCTTTCATCTCATATTTTCCTCCTACAAATATGGCCATGCTATTAATTTTAATTCTGTTAAAATGATGCTAAAGATAATGCTTAATCGAACAGTTAAAAACATTGAGCACTTCCTCTGACCAGGCGCTTTTCTAAGTACTTCTCATGCTTTATCTCATTTAATGCTGACAAAAACCTTATGAGGTAGTGCTATTATTGTATACAATGTTTCAAGGGAAAGACAAAAGGGAGCAGGATTTTATACTGAGCATGTTGGCTAAATATACATATTTAACAATATGTAGGAGGAGTCATGAATATTTATAAAAAGAAAACACACATGTGTAATTGTGCTTTAAACCTCCCATCCCCTCATGGCTGGGAACTCAGTCTTAAGGTTTCTTTTCTGAGGTCCCCTTGTCTAAGAGGGGTCTGTTCAGTCAGCGAGAGGTTTAGGATTTTATTTTTAGTTCACAACAGTAAGTCCAATTTCCTCATTTAGCTTATTGGGAAATTTAATGAATGTGTGAATGAGAAATTTGGGGAACAAAATGTAACATTTTACCATCTAAGTGAAAACCAAGAGCTGTTCTACAGGTCACACAAATCAAATGGATTTGACCTGGTAAGTACAGAAAATGACCATTACCCTTCCAGGGCTAAAAATGTTTCTACTCTCTCAAATTCACACCTAACTCAGAGCTTATCTGAGAAACACTAATGGTTTTGGATAGCATTTTAGAAAGCTTTATGGAATTATGTTGTTTTATTTAACTACCTTTTTAGTAGATAAATTGATGATTGTAATCATTTTCTTAAAATGTTCTGTGTGAATTTGAGGAGAGGGATGCTAATAGCAAAAATAACACCTATTCTGTTATTACTGACATGGTGGTTTCCAGATGTTTACTCTATCCTATAATATTATGCTTTTAAGTTTCCACTATCTTTTGATGTTCAATAAGAGAATTATGAGAGAATAACTTTACTGGCATTAGACACTTTACTTTGAAGCAAATGACACATGGCCTATTTCCTACTTCTCTGTGCTTCTTTATAGAGTCTTTTTTCATGGAGTGTGAAATACTTTACAAATATTTATTTTACCTTCATAATATTTCTGTGATGTTCAGAATGGATAAGCATATTTGGGGTGTTTTGTATTTCCTTTTTATTGCACTCATCTTAGAAAAAAATTACCAAATGGCATTTTTTTCTTTAGGAAGTATTGTTGAGAATTATGGCTTTTATACTAAATTCTCTAAGCCTGGTGTCCACATTTTTTTTTTATGATACCCATATGAACAAGTGGTGTGTTCAACGCCATTGTCTACCACATTGGTTTGTGGACTGAGACTGCATAAGCCAGGGGTCCACAAACTTTTTTTATAAAGGGCCAGATAGTAAACATTTTAGGTCTTGTAGACCATACAGTGTCTGCTGTAGCTACTCAACAACTCTATTATAGTGTAAAAGCAGCCATAGGCAATACATAAACAAATGTGCATGATGCCATTCCAGTATAGCTTTGTTCACAAAAATAGGAGGTGGTCTGCATTTGGCCAGCAAGGCTGTAGTTTTCCAACCCCTGGCATAAAATCATACAAGGAATGATCTAATCTTGGATTCCAGTTTCAAAATACTAATTCCATTCTTTATTTGTGCGTGCACTTCAAATCTGTCAGATAACAATCTCTAAATAAGAATGCTTAGCTTGTATAAACAAATACAGCTGGGCAAATCCTATTAGTATTATCCCAAATGACTTCAACCACCTTGCCAGTCCTTGTTTACTTGGATTCGGCATAATCTGAGAAGCTGGGAGAAAGTTGGGCTAGAAACTTAACCTAAGTGAAGTTTGAGTGTGGCTTGCTGCCCAACAGTAATATACTTAAAATGTTTAAAACAAGAAAAACAGATAATTTCCAAGATCCTTCCACTTCCAACTTTCCAGGGTATGTCTAAGGCTATCTACTCATTCATCACGGAAAAAAGGACCTATGATCACAAATGTGGCCTTTGAGCTGACAGCACTTAGAATATCACTAAATTCTGCTGGTCACTAATTTAAATGCTAGTAAAAATAATGGTTACCTTATGTTGAGCATTACAATCTGTCAATTTTCTCACATAAACTTTATTGACATCTCTAAAGTAAGATACTCTCATTGCTTTACAGTTAACTACTGAGGTTTAGTTTTCCCAAAATCACTCAACTAGTGAGTGGTGGAATTGGTATTCAGACCCATGTGTTCTGACTGCAAAGCTTGTATTCTTTCCAGTTGAAAAGCTCCCTCCCTACATAGTGCTCTGATAGTAATAATATTATCATCATGAACAACAAGCTAATATTGATTGACCATTACAAGGTGCCTGTCACTCTTCCAATTTCTTTTTAGGTGTGAACTCAGTTACTTCTCCCAACAGGCCTATGAAGTATGTCCTCTTGCCATCTCTATTTTCTAGATTAGGTAACTGAGGCATAGGTAATGACCCAAATATCCCACCTCAAGACAATTCCTAGAGTCAGAAAGTGAGCACCACTCACTCCAAGTGGAAACAACCAAGGCAGGAAACATTCCCTTCATTTTCCAAGGTGAGAAGTGGAAGAAAAACCTCTGAGGTCTAGAGAGCAGTTAAAGCCCAGCCTGGTTTTATATTCTAACTGCATTCCTCCTTTTTCTACTCACCTTTTGATGTCAGTTCATTTTGTGCTGATAAACTCCAACCACTCTGGAGTCTTTACTATGCTGTCAGGTGAATCTCACACCAAAGTCACACATTTTGGAGGTACCTCATGTGGACAAGAGCAGAGAATAGATCTGTCTCTCTGTCAAGACATAAGATAAACCAATTACTTCCTTCTGCCTCTTCCTTCCCATTGCTCTGTTGACAGCCACACAACAATGGCACCAGAGAAACTCACGCGGTATCCCAGAGCCTAGGTATTCAGAACATGCAAGGCAGATGGCATAAAAGGAAAAGGAAAAAAGAACTATCCAAATCACTAGCCATGTCAAGTAGTTTTAACTATGAACATAGGGGTGACTTTTCAAAATGTCTCCAAGGTGAATACAGGGTTGGTGTGGTTGATGATGATTATAACGTCAGGCTCAAATTTGGTATAGTTTGAATGTATGTGTCCCTCCAAAATTCATATGTTGAAACTTAAACCCTAAGGTGACTGTACTAAGAGGTGGGGCCTTTGGGGAAGTGATTAAGTCATACAACCTTATAAAACAGGCTTCAGAGAACTTCTGGACCTTCCATCTCTTCTGCCATGTAAGGACACAGCAACAAGACACCATCTTTGAAGCAGAGAGGAGTCTACACCAGACACTAAATCTGCCAGCACCTTGATTTCTGATTTCCCAGCCTACAAAACTGTGGAAATTAATTTCTATTACATGTTTATGAATTATTCAGTCTAAGGTGTTTTGTTGTAGCAGCATGAACAAACTAAGACAAAATCTAATCCCTGCCATGAAAGAAACTCTGTACCCTCTCTCAGAAGGGGGATTATGAGGGGACAGGAGTTACCATCATTTCTTTCTTCTCAAATTTTCTACTGCCCACCCTTCTTTCACATATTCTGATGATCTTTCCACATCTGAGTAAAAGAGCTGCAAAGTTTGGAAATGCCAGATTAACTGAGGCTACTTGTGAACGAATCAATAATTAGACTTAAGTGACAGTTATAGGTTAGGCATCATCCCCACAACATTGCTACCAGATTACAATGCCAGTGTCAGACAAAATGCTGCTACACAAAAAGGTCTTTTCATTTTTTTTAACTTTTTATTTTTAAATAATTTTAGACTTAGAGAAGAGCTTCTACAACAGTACAGAGAGTTCCCAGATATAACCTTCACTCAGTTTCCCCTAATTTTTGCATAGCCATGGTACATTTTGCATAGCCGTGATACATTTATTGAAACCAGGAAGTTAACATTGACACAACACTATTAACTAACCTAGAGCGCTTTTGTCACTTTCTTCAGTTTCCCCCACTAATGGCCTTTTTCTGTTCCTGGATCCCACATTAAATTTAGTTTTGTCTTCTTAGTCTCTGCCAATCTGTGACACAGAGAGCTTAAATAGCATGCCAAAGGCTACACAGTTATTAAATGTTAGAACTGAGGTTTTTGAATCCAGCTCTTGCTCTATGAAAACCATACTCTTAACCATTATATCACTGTCCTAGGTTTACCTTTGAATATCAATTGGATTGTACATGAATAAAAAATATCTAACTTCTATGCCTTTGAGAGTTCAAACATTTATTTGTTTCAGCAGCTAGCATTATATTAACTAATATGGGGCCTCTCTGGGTCCATATAGTATAGTATAGTAGTATAGGGTTATACTACTAGGTTAATAGCATAGTATGGGGTTAGCCCAGTACTATACTATACTTGATCGAAGAAAGCAACATAAGTGTACCTGTCCTTTAATTTAGGCCTTTTCTTTTATATACCTTTATTTATCTTTGATTATCTTAGGAATAAGCAATTGTTACAAATACAGCTTTAAAATAAATTTACTTTTCAAAATAAATAGACATCACAAGATACTTTTTTTAAAATGGTGGAGAGAATAGATTAGAGATAGTGTATTAGGAAATCCAATATACTTATTAGGAATTATCTTATTATTTCTAAAAGTTAGGAATCACTACTTTAGTGTATGATTGATGCCAAGAATTTTTAAGACTTTTTACTGTGTATGTTTTTTAAGTCCCACATCAGAACATTTGATAATTAAATTGCAACTAGGAGTCATTTATCAACAAAATGAAGTTAGAGCTAGGAAATTTGCATGGGAGCCAATTAGAGCATAGCCTGTGGGATAAAATGTAATAAAAATTCAGCCGTGGGATGTAGCACCAAACAGAACATTTTCCCCGCTGAAGCACCTACTAGTAGTGGTGGCTTCTTCATTTCTAGTGTGGTGTTCCGTCAAGGATTTGGAAAACAGCCCAGTGTTCTATAAAAGAGTATTTATTTAAAAAAAGAAAAACTTTACCTGTATGAACACATGGGCCTTTCATTGCCCAGATAATATTGGGTTGCAAACCAAGCACTTGATGAAATACAAAGAAGAGAAAAGCATTTGAAAAATTCTACCTAAGACAAGTATGTGTGAAACTGATTATTTTTCTTCCTCTCTTCAGCCTCCCATTTCTCCCCCAAGTAGGCCAATAACATCTGCTCTTAGCCTTCCTGTTGATAGGCTCTGTGGAGTGCAGATCTCCCTCCATACTCAGCTACTAGGGGTAGGTGGGCTGGGGTATGGGTATGGAAGATGCTGAGGCAGGCTGGTGCTAGCAAACTTATTTACAATTGCATGAAAAGCTAGAATGGTTTCACTTGTCCTGGTGGCCCTGAACCCAGCAGAGAACCAAGTTTGTCTAGTGTACTGGTGTGGTGATCACAAAAATATGCCTCTTAGATCTCCAGCTGCAGAGAGTGACAGCACAAGCTTTTGCACTCTGAGATTCGTCACCTCCTTTTATAAGAAGGGCTTCATTGTCTACTGCTGCTGATTCATGAACCTCATTTTTAAAACTCTCACTCACCATTTAGGCCAAAGTTTTTGTTCAAATTTGGTTATTAATTCCATTTTCCATGATACAAATCAGTCATTCTTGCCAATTTATGAAACTTCTGCTTTTAAATATATTTCAATGGGTTCAAAGGCCAGCAAACTTTTACATTTTAAAGATTTTTTTCAGTTTAAAATATTAATTTCTAAGTTTTTCTGTATCATTTATGATAACATTTTTATAAGTCACATATCATTTTGGGTAACAAAATTACATAATGCTGAAAATTTTTCCAAACATTTATTTGAAAATGTTCTCTCTATAAAATACCTCTTTGGCAAATCAGTTACTTTGTAACCAAAATGTTTGCACCCCCATTAATATTCTGAAATTTAAAAAAATAAAAATAAAAAAATAAATAAAATGTTAATATTCATTTTGAAGAGACACATTAGTGCACTAATTTTTTTGTCTGCTAAGTAGCCAACTATTGACATGCACTTGTCATCATTCAAAACTTCTATTCTTGCCAGAAAACTAGGACACTAGTCTTTTTATGAAAGAAAAATACATAAGTAATCTTTAAGTTGGTAACACATTTCAGTACTTTGCCAGAAGATAATGAGAAATTTTTATAGCAAAAACAATGGAATGTTACACTGTCTTGTTACAAAACTTTATAAAGAGTCTACTGTTTAAAGGTTTTGTTTTTATAAAAGAAAACTCAATGATATCCTGTAGTACATAAACTGCAATAAGTCACAAAGTGTCAATGCTGAATAAAAGATCAACTCCTCCATATTTTGATATCCCCTTATTCCTTCAGGATATCTTATAGACTGACTGTGACCATCTGACATGATTGAATGAGCGTGCCAGTGTCAATATTTATATAAAATATTAGTAATGCTTAATTTTTCATATAGATGAAAATAACATAAATTGATCTCATATGTTTCCCTATATCCCTATGATGGGAATTATAGCTAGTGTGGTAAGTATCAGCCTGGCTGGTGGGTAAGAAGGTTTTCAGTCTTGGTGAATGTGGGGGTTGGGTTTTAACATACATGCAGGGACTGGAGACAAGGTCTTCAATTTATGCAAGGCAAGCAGTTAGGAGCCAAAATCCCTGCAAAAATCCAAGATTTTTGAAGAGTTGCATATATATAGCAAGAATTGAAAAGTTCCACCCATTAGCATAATACAGCAATAAATAAACTCCTCTGCCCATGAATGGGCTTTGTGTAGAAATAAAAATGTCTCTCTTTAGATAGTATAATTATGGGTTGGTGTCGCACATGATTAAGTGTTATAATTTAAACCATTCTGGATCAGGATGCATGAGCTGAAAAATTAACACAGAACTTGAGTCTAGGCCAGTCATGGTCTTAAGGTATCTGCAAGGAGCAAATATAAAACTTCTTTGCATGGGTTTTCCCTTCTCCCAAGCAACAGGGGTTTTCAACAGATAAGGCACCCCGAACATGATTCTACAACTGTGCTAAATATTCTCCAATTACCACTACAGGTTTGCTCTCCATCCTTCCCCACCCCATGTTTCCCCAACATACTGACCTCTCTCTACTGCATCTCCTGGGCTTCCTGGCTTCTCATTGGGTTCAGCCAGTGGGAAGGAATGGCAGAAGATTGAGGGACAGAAGGGGAGCAAGGTCATGGTATTTGTTGTCCCACCTACATCCACGCAGAGTCACTGGTTGGCAGTGTCCGCCTTCCTCTATCAAAACCATGGCTCCTGTCAGGCAGCCCTATCCTCCAGCTACAGGTTTGGTAATCACTCCCTCCTTGTGCCCTTCAGGTTTAGGGATAGGAATAGATTCATGTTTTACCATCTTTTGGCTGCTCTTATTACTACCCACCTTTGTAAATAGTCCTTTTGTTAAATTTACCACAATTACTCTGTTTGATGCACCATCTATTTCCTGCAAGGAATTGACTGATATTGATAATTTTAAAACTTAATGATAATAATTGAGGACAAGATCCATCATGAGCCAAGAGTCCAAAGACCTAACAGATAGGATAATTATAGCTCAAAGAATGTCAAATAATAGAATAATTTATTGAAGACTATAGAAATGTATTTAAGATAATTAAAAACAAAATAAGTAATAAAAATCAGAAAAATAAACAAGATATGATGAAACAAGAACAGATATTTGAAAAACAGCCAAATAGAATTTCTAGAAATAAAAAATATAGTAGTTGACATTACAAACTCTTTGGACAAACTAAATAGTGAATTATCTATAGACAAAAAGAGATTCAGTGACCAAGAAGGTAGATCTGAGGCTACTCATCAGAATGAAGCATGGAAAGGTAAAGAAATAGAAAATATGAAAGAGGGACTAAGAGAAATTGAGAGATCAGCAGAGAGGCAATATTTGCAAGATAATAGCTGAGAACTTTTCATAAGGGATTACAGACATAATTCCTAAGATCTAAAAAGTATAACAAGTCCTGAGTAGGATAAGCAAACATAGGCCCCATACAGACATATCTAATGAAATTACAGACAAAGAAACAAAGAGAACATTTAAAAAGCTTCTAAAAAGAAGAGCCAGATTATCCACAATACCAACAATAAGACAGACAGTCAACTTTGCAACAATATTAGAGACCACGTAACATTGGAAGAGTATTATATTTTCAGAATAATGAGGGAAATTAACTGTTATCTATAATTTTTCACCCAGCTGAAATACCATTCAAATTAAGGTATTGGTTCATTTCTTACCAAAACATTTATGTTACAAAATTGACTTAAAAAAGAAAGAAAACATAACTACTAAAGAAATAGAATCCAAAATTAAAAGCAATAAAATGAACACTAGGCCCAGATGGTTTTACATGCAAGTTTTACCAAAAAGGCAAAGAACCTAAAAGAGACATGGGCAAAAGATGAACAGACAATCCAGAGAAACAAATTCTCAATGGCTAATAAGACATATGGTAAGTTACTCAGCCCCATTTATAATCAGGGAAATACCAATTCAAACAACAATGAAATATCATTCAGCCACTCTCAGATTGGCAAAAATTATTAAGTCTAAAAACACCAAAATGTTGGCAAAAGTTGAACATAGAGAAACAGGAACTCAAAGGCATTGGTAATAGACTATAAATTGGGTTACTCACTTTGAGCAACATTTCTGCAAAAGTTACTAAAGATTCAGATAAACCTACACATTGACTAGGTAATTTCATTTCTAGAAACTTTTACACATGTACACAAGAAGATAAGTACAAGATAATTTAATTTTGTGGTACATTAGAGATAATCTAAGCATCCCTCAATAGAATAATTGATAACTGTGGTATTCAGAAAATAGAGCTCATAAATAGTGAAGATGAATGAACTAGGTCTGTGTATATTAGCATGGATAAATCTAAAGACCAAAACGTTGACTGAAAGGAGCAAGGCACACAATACGTATCACTATATCATCTATTTAATATATAAAAAGTTAAAAACACACAAACAATACTGTAATTTGCCTATGGATTTATGCTTATGTGGTTAAAGTTAAAAACATACATGAAAAAAACATATCGACTTCAAGGGGAGGAAGAAGAGATGGAATGGCTTATAGCTGTATCTGTAACATTATTTTAACAAAGAGATAAAAAAAGTAAAACATTCTGTCTGTTTAACCTTGGTGTAGGTACAAAGATACGTTATATTGTTTTCTATACTTTAACTGTATGTTTAAAAATGTTTTATACTTCAAGACAAAAGGCTAATATGGTTTTATAAATCACCAAATATTTTTCCTAGGGATTACATTCTTATTATCTTCTTTACACCTGTAGCAGAATAGAATTGCCAAATTCATTTCCGAACAGTTTTACCATACATTGAATTTATATGACCTACACTGGTATTCAAGGCTGTGTTTTAGACTTACTTCCTACCCTCTGGGTTATAAGTATGGATGGAAATGATTAGCCTTGAATTTGAAGATGAACGGCTAATAATAAATGTTTCCTGTGAGACTGTGCCACTTGCTTGCTGTATAGCTGTTAACGAGCATAAAGGAGACCACAGAGTTACCATGTTTCCACTTTCCCTCCTGAGACACTCCTTGCTGTTCTTTATTCTGCCTGCTAGGTTTCCAGCCCTTTCCTCTCCTGCCAAAGTACTGGCTGGTGATGCTAATTTCAGAGAAGGAAATGTAGGAGAAAACCCCACCTGCAGCCAAAGGAAATATACGAGTTCTTACAACTCCTTTGTGTACGTAAAAGTTAGAAATATTGATTGAACTCAGCTCATTGCATTTCTATTTCTAACTTTTTTGACACTAAAAATCCTGCTCCACACACACGTTGCCAGTTTCAAACTGCGTTGAAGGCTTTGCTATATCCCAGAAGGGAACATTGGCAGTTGTTTCTGGGAACCTGTTGAAATTCAAAAATGAGTAGGAATAAAGGCTTGGACCACTGGGTGAGAAAGAGCCTTGCACAGTCTATTTCATTATACAATTCAAGCTACTTGCTTTAGGGAAATAAAAGTATTCATCTTTGAAAATGATTGAGGGAAAAAAACATTTACAACTAGATGGTCTAAATGAAAAAAATGTAGCCCACAGATTTGTTCAGTGTCTGAAAAGACACTGAACAAGCACTAGCAAGAGATAGGGAAGGAAAAAGTTGAATAAAACAAAGACTACATGTGGGCTCTGTCATCAAACACTTTTAAATCCAGTTGGGGGAAGAGGACACGTATATAAAACAGAAGAACAGGCAGAAAACTCTGATGATGTTCTCACGTTTGTGTGTCTTAATCTCCAACTTGCCAGTAAACTTGTTCAGAACAGCAAATACTTATTAAGCACCTGTTATGTGCTACGCATTGACCTAAGCGCAGGAGACATAAAATCAAGTCAGACAAGGTCCTTGCCTTGGTCTATATGTGGAGACAGAACATGTAAATGCATTATTCTAATATAAGGTGAAATGTAGGGACTTCGGGTGGATGGAATCTTGATACATGAGTAATCGCTGGCCAGGCGAAGAAGTGGTTGGTGGAAGAGTGTTCTAGGCACAATTGTTCTAGGCATGAGCTACAGGTTCTGAGGAGGGGAATATCATGGAGTTTGAAAGAGAATCAAGTCCTTTGTTTTATTTCACCTGAATTTTAAACAGTGGCTCGTAAAATGGGGAGTAGCATGCTCTGAAATACTTTTTGTAAAACATTTGTGTTCCCATGCAGAATTTACTTTCCCCCTAATTCCTGAAACTACATGTAAAGTATGAGGAAGTGGACAAGAGGATGAGGGCATATACATTTTTTTTTGGCTCATCAGTGCCTAGCTCATTGTCTGGGATGGATGGATGGATGGATGGATGGATAGATGGATGGACAGAAAGACATAGAAGACAGAAACTTTGTACACACACACACACACACACTATCTATCTATCTATCTATCTATCTATCATCTATCTATCTGTCAAGGCCTGTTGAGTTGAATTGAACCACTAATTAACAAGTATAAACTAACTATTTTTAAAAGTGCATAGAGGTGGGGTACCTTTCTCAATTTTCTAGATCCTCTTACCCAATTTAAAGGCTTTATGGCATTGAGAATTAGGAGGTGCTAGTTGTACAGGCTCAGATGTTATATCAGTGACCTGGAGGAGGAGAATTTGCTCTCCATCATCAGCTTAAATATGTGCTAGGCTTCCTACAGAAACCTAAACTTGTTGTAAGTATTGACTGCTCTCAATGCGAAGTATTTATAACTGGTAACTTTATTACTTTCGAATTCATCCTGTGTCTTGGTGCCTGAGGCAAGTTGGGAACACCCACCAAGGTGCTAATGTTTCACTCTCACCCAACTTAATTGAACTATTTTTCAATGACTTCTCCACACTTCTGACCCCATGGGAGGAAAATAATTTCTTTTTCACACAAAGGTGATTTTGCTCAATATATTAATTATTAGATATGTTGACAATGATATATATAACTATAAGATCTCTTACTTCCACAGGGTAAAAGAAATTCTCTCACTTCCCACATTTTGCCTTCTTCATCACTAATGTAATGCATTCTGTCCTGAATCTTCATTTTTCTCTTTCCTCAAATAACATTCTCTGGTGGACAAAACTTAATTACTTTGGTGAAAGAGGTCTTACAGTTTCATACTCTGAAAACTTTGATTTTTATTAGCACCCAAACTGGTTTCGCTTTCCAATTACTGTTAAAAGTAGCACTTTATAAAATATCATTTGACTTTCAGATCCCTAGAAGGCAGAAAAGTCTTAAAAGCAATGGAAAGAATTTGGTATAAGTGAAATTAATTTTTTAAAAAAGGAGCTATATTTGTATATACAGATGCTCCTTGACTTATGATAGAGTGTTGTCTCAATAAACCTATCATAAATTAAAAATATAACAAGTCAAAAATGTATTTAATAACCTACTGAAATCATAGTTTAGCCTACCTTACCTTAAACATGCTCAGAACACTTATATTAGCCTAAAGTTGAGCAAAATCATCTAACACAAAGCCTATTTTATAATAAAGTGTTGAAATCTCATGATTGTGTACCCTCATGGTCATGTGGCAGACTGGGAGCTGCCCAGCATGGCAAGAAAGTATCCTACCATATATCGCTAACCCTGAGAAAAGATTAAAATTCAAAAATCAAAATACAGTTTCTACCGAATGCATATTGCTTTCACATTATCATAAAGTTGAAAAATCTTAAGTTGGGGACCATCTGTATATGTCAATATATATTATGCATCACACATGTATATATGTGTATATCTTAATCATGGGCAACTTGTGATCCTCAGCTATAGCCTTCTGCTGTCAAAAATGTAAAAGGATCCTCAAAAAAGAGGGGCAATGTCAGGAAAAGCCCTCTTGCATTATTAGAGCCAACATGTGGATTAGAATTCACACAACCAGGAAGGAAGCCTTTTTCTGAAGCTAAGTACCAGTCAAAAGACAGAAATCACACCAGTAATTTTAACATAGAGAATGTAATATAAAGAACTGTTGTTAACTAGGTATAAAGTTTTAATATTAACTACATAACTAAAAAGGCTAAAACAGAAAATACTACGGTATTGTAGAAGTAGCACCTGCAGGAAGCAGTAGCTAGCCCTGGGGGAACAAAGAGAAGAAGTTGGGATTGTAAAATTTTAGAAGCTTGGGGGAGGAGGGGCCCATGGAGTTAGAACTCTGAGTCCTGAGAAAGGCACACTGCTTGATGGGTGCTGGTGTCTCAGGGTGGTGTTGTAGCGCAATGAGGCTGAAAATTGAATTCACCTGCTGTGACAGGACAACCTGGCCATTGCCAGAGTAAAGATGAGGCTGGGGTGATGACAATATGCAGCAGGAAGCCCATAGGAAGTAAACAGGAAACAGGAAAAACCAAGTCCCTCTCCTCTCTCTTCCAGCCTTACAGTCCACTTCTGGCGCCCCCTAGTGACAGAGCCTAACAGGAATCAGCTGGCAAAGTAGAACTATAGAGTCCCAGCCCCAACACCACAGAGCCGAGTATCAAAGGGCAGGTTTGGAGCTGGGTGACAATAGTTTAATAACTGGCATTTAAGTTTGCAGAAGTAACCCAATCTACAGTATGCATCGGTTATGAAATTAAAGTAGTGCTTGACTCAGAATCCAGAAGCCAGCCCTTCTGGATGGCCATGCTAATTGACTCTACATCATCCAATGGTCACTAATGATTTGTTTAAGCCAAAACCCATACACCTTGCTAGTGTTTGGTATAAAAATGAATTTTTCATATTTCCTGGGCAACCTAAGAGTTTTACATGCCCTTCATCAAATTAATTAAATTGGTCCAGTGCCAGGATTTTTAATATGCCACAGCCACTAGTGTTAGGACTTAGATTCAAAGTCCTGAACATGTAACAAATTTGGGCCCCTGCTTTCTGCTTCATATAAAAAGCAGAAGCAAAAGAATTTTTGTAAAACTTTAATAAAGTCACTAACAGTGGGAAAAAAACTAAACAAATGCTAAAAAAAACAAGCAAAACAAGTTTGGCTGTTTTCACTGATCAGTCAACATTATTCTGGGGTTCCTAGACAGTGCATTTAGACAAGAAAAATAAATAAGATGTTTGAATATCAGTAACTGTAACGATTTTCAGTTTTTATCATTATTCACCTAGAATAAAACAACTGAATCAACTGAAACCCTGATAGAATGTTAGAGTTCAGTAAGTAAGCCAGATGTAAGATCAACATATACAAATCAATAGCTTTCCTTCAAACCAGCCACAACCAGATAGAAAAGGTAGTAATTAACAATAAAAGAATTTAAAGAGTTTATTTACAGTAGCCAGGAAAACCTGTTCAAAGGGAATTAGGTAAATTTGTTTGACTTTAACTGAGGATTTATGCCCAGGAACAGTTAACATAATGTCAGAATTTTCAGGTGGGATGAGACTGTTAAGATTGCGAGTTCTGATTTTTTCTTGTTGATTTTTTTACGTTCTAGATAGATTCTTGTTATCAGCCCTTTGTCTGATGTGTAGAGAGCAAATATTTTCTCCCATTCTGTATAGGCTGTCTATTCACTCTAACGATAGTTTCCTTGGCTGTGCAAAAGCTTTTTAATTTGATCAGATCCCATTTATTTATTTTTGTTGCTGCAGTGATTGCTTTAGGGGTCTTCTTCAAAAGTTCTTTGCCTAGGCTGATGTCAGAAAGGGTCTTCCCAACATCTTCTTCTAGAATTCTTAAGGTTTCATGCCTTAAGTTTAAGTCTGTTATCCATCTTGAATTGATTTTTGTGAGATGTGAGAGGTGGAGATCCAGTTTCAATCTTCCGCCTGTAGCTATCCAGTTTTCCCAGCACCATTTATTGAAAAGTGATTCTTTTCCCCAGTGTATATTTTTGTCTGCTTTGTCAAGGATTAGATTACCATATGCGGGCCGGGCGCGGTGGCTCACGCCTGTAATCCTAGCACTCTGGGAGGCCGAGGCGGGTGGATCGCTCGAGGTCAGGAGTTCGAGACCAGCCTGAGCAAGAGCGAGACCCCGTCTGTACTAAAAATAGAAAGACATTATATGGACAACTAAAAATCTATACAGAAAAAATTAGCCGGGCATAGTGGCGCATGCCTGTAGTCCCAGCTACTCGGGAGGCTGAGGCAGGAGGATTGCTTAAGCCCAGGAGTTTGAGGTTGCTGTGAGCTAAGCTGACGCCACGGCACTCACTCTAGCCTGGGCAACAAAGTGAGACTCTGTCTCAACAAAAAAAAAAAAAAAAAAAAAAAAAAAAAATAGATTACCATATGCGGATAGTTTCATCTCCGGATTCTCATTCCTGTTCCAAAGGTCTATGTCTCTATTCTTGTGCCAATACCATGCTGTTTTGATTACTATGGCCTTGTAGTACAACTTGAAGTCTGGTAGACTGATACCTCCTAGTTTGTTCTTTTTACTTAAGATTGCTTTGGCTATACGAGGTCTTCTCTGGTTCCATACAAAGTGTAGAACTATTTTTTCTAGATCTGTAAAGAACGATGATGGTATTTTGATAGGGATTGCATTAATTCTGTAGATCACTGTAGGTAGTATGGGCATTTTAACAATATTGAGTCTACCAATCCATGAGCAAGGTAGATTTTTCCATCTGTTTCCATCGTCTATAATTTCTTTTCTTAGAGTCTTGTAGTTCTCCCTGTATATGTCTCTTGCATCTTTTGTTAAATATATTCCTAGATATTTAATTTTCTTTGAGGCTATTGTAAAAGGTATTGTGTTTTTGATTTGAAATTCGGCTTGACTGTTATTGGCATATATGAATGCCTTTGATTTGTGTGTATTGATTTTGTATCCTGAGACTTTATTGAATTTATTTATCAATTCTAGAAGTCTCTTGGTTCATTCCTTGGGGTTTTCTAGATATAATATCATATCATCAGCAAAGAGCGAGAGTTTGATCTCATCTGCCCCCATTTGGATGCCCTTAATACCCCTCTCTTGTCTAATTGCTCTAGCAAGAACTTCCAACACTATGTTGAATAGAAGAGGAGATAGTGGGCAACCTTGTCTGGTTCTGGTTCTAAGTGGGAATGGTTTCAATTTTTCCCCATTCAATATGATATTGACCATGGGTTTGTCATAAATGGATTTGATAATTATCATCTTGTTCAGTGGTACAATGGGGCAACTATAGTTGACAATAGTTTATTGTATTTCAGAATAGCTAGAAGTTTTCAAATGCTCCCAACATAAAGCAAAGATGAATGTTTCAGGTGAATCATGTCCCAGTTACCCTGATTTGATCATTGTATGTTGTGTGCTTGTATCAAGATATAACATGTACTCCATGAATATGTACAATTATTATGTATCAATAAAAAATTTAAAAAATATATTGCGAGTTCTAGGAAAGGACTTTAAACAGGAGTTGGTACACTAGAATTCATGAGCCAAATCTGGCCCACCACCTGTTTTTGTAAATAAAGTTGTGTTGGAATGTAGTCACATCCATGTGCACACATATTTGTGTACATGGCTTCTTTTGCTCTACAATGTCAGAGTTAAGTGGTTGCAAGAGACCGTATAGACCACAAAGCCTCAAATATTTATTCTCTTGCCTATAATGGGGTGAATGGTGGCCCTCAGGAAGATATGTCCATGTTCTAATGCTCAGAACCCATTAATATAACTTTATTTAGAAATAGGGTCTTTGCAGATGTGATTAAACTAAGGATCTCAAGATGAGATCATCCTGGATTATCTGGGTAGACACCAAATTCAATGAAAAATGTCATTATAAGAGACAGAAGAGGAGAAGACACAGACACAGGAGAGAAGAGAAGGCCCTGTGAAGACAGAGGCAGAGACTAGAGTGATGTGGCCACAAGCCAATGAATGCCTGGAACCTCCAAGCGCTGGAAGAGAAAGGATTCTCCCTTAGAGCCTTCAGAGGGAGCGTGGCCCTGCCAACACCTTGCTTTGAGACTTAATGGTCTCCAGAACTGTGAGAGAATAAATTTCTGTTGTTTTAAGCCACCAAGTTTGGTAATTTGTTAATGGAAGCCCTAGGAAACTAATACATAGCACTTTACAGAAAGTGTTTGCTGGACCCTGGTTTAGATACTTTTTTGTGGACCAGAGTTTCTAGTATATTAATCACCATTTGCCAATTGATCATAAAGCCTTTTCTGGTTGACCTTTATCATTGCCCCCCTTCTCACTAACACACAAGCATGCACAGTATGCACATGCACACACTCACACACACAAACTCCACAGACATCTGTGTGGGAGGGCAGGACAGTCAGTACCCCCCATTCATTCCTTCCCCTCGCCTCCAGCCTAGACACCATCACCCAATAGCTCAACCCAGAGGCTTTGAGGGGAAAAAACTGGCAGCTACTCAGGGAATCACCAATGTATATTTTTTAAAAGTAAAACACACAATATAGTATAGCTATCACAATATTATGCATTTTTTGTGTGTGTACAGTCTAGGAAAAGTCTGTTTCTCAAAAAAAAAAAAGGTGAGGTACATTAAAACAAATCACCCACCAGCAGCTAAAGCAATGGCTCAAAAAGCCCTGTAATTTTTAACTGGGTTATCTTGCCTGTGTAATTTTCTTTTAATGACTACTTAGTAGGTAAAGGAAGAACAGAGAGACTGGGGCTTCTAGAAGAGTATTCTTGAGAATTCCCTTAATAGCTGGCTATTACCAATAAAGCTGTAGGCAGCTTTAGCCAACATGAAATTATAATGTTAGTAGATAAAAATAGTTACCATAGTTACCTTTCTCCCACTGGGGGAAAAAAATCCAACTGCCTACAGCTATCCCTTGTAGGGATTTTGTAACAAAGAACATAGGCATGGTTTTATCTGATAACTTCAGGATGCTGCGGTACCAGTGAAAATTAAGTTGGAGTTGTTAAAATACACTGTCAGTGAAGTTGATGTTGCTACAGCTGATATCCCTACACTCATTTTTTTTTCTAAAAAGGAAAAAGGTATGTCTCTTAACATCTGTAAGCATTCAGTGATGAATGAAAGGAATTGACAATACAGACTGCTAACTCCTGATACCAGCAAAACCTCTATTTTATGAAACTTCAGAGCAGCAAAATTTCCCTTCAGTTTACTTGACAACTTCTTTGAGGTAAAAGTGACAAAGGGAAAAAAAGCTTGGTTTAAAACTGAGTTGTGATCATTTTTTATCTCCATCAAGAAGTTCAGTAAGTGATGGCAATTGCAAGATCATGGATGTTTTTCAAGTAAGTATTTGGTTCAGCTCAACGTTCCTACAGCGGAGAATTATTGCCACCAGGCTACATATTTATTATTATTCAAAACTGGTGAAGGCATTCTGCTGTGAGGTCACCCAGGGTGTAATCATTGGTTTCAGAGTGGTTTAATTCACCCATTTGAAATTTGGCTGATAGATTTACATTTTGCCACAAATAATGATGCTATTTGTTTTTGCCTAATAACCTCATTTACATTTTCATATTGTTAGAAACCTACAGACTTTACTTAATAGGCACAAAGCTTATAGACTTTATTTTTAGTGTTTTTCTGATGACATGAGTAATAAATGTTCATTGTTGAAAATATGTGAAAAATTCAAAAAAGCCCAAAGATGAAAATAAGCTTTTATTAATAATATAATCCCTGAGTTTAACATGTAGGTAGATCTACTTTGAGTGTTTTATATACAATATAAATATATATTCATAACATGCATTTTATATTTTATATATTAATGTATGAATATGTACAAACTTTTAAAATAAAAATAGATTTATGTTTTACATGCTGCTTTGTAACCTACCACTTTTCACTTAACACAGTATTATTAACATTTTTCATGACAGTGAATATTCTCTACAACCTCAACTTTTATTTCTACCTGGTAGTTAGTTATATGACTATATCATAATTTCCTTAACCAAGTCCCTATTGTGGAAAATTTAGGTTGTTTTAGATTGCTTCCAATTAGAAACAGGGGTCTACAAATATGTTGATGCTAAATCTTTGTGCATATCCTTGGTTATTTCTTTAGGAGAAATTTCTAGAAGTGAATTTCTGGGTCAATGGATGTGTACATTTTGAGTTTAACTGAAACCAAAAATCCTTTAAATATTTCCTCTCTCTGGGGTACTGTTTAAAAAAGGTTTCTTTTCATTGAAGTTTCCAGATCAAAATATAAAACATTTATGGCCTTCCAGAAGGCTCCTTTGTGCCTCCTACCCATCTTTACCCACCACCCCCCAACACCTCTAAAGTAACCACTATTCTGACTTCTATCACCACAGAGAAATTTGCCTGTTCTTTAACTTTATGTAAACCAAATCAGACAGTATATACTCTGTGTATGGATGGCTACTTGCACTCATCATTATGTCTATGAAAGTCATCCATGTTGTGCATGTACTCATACTTTATAATTGCTACATAGTAGTCCATAGGATGAATGTGTTTAAATATACCACTGTATATATCCATTCTCCCACTGATAGGCATTTGGGTCATTTCCAGTTTGGGGCTATTATGAACAAAGTTGCTACGAGCATTCTTATACATATATTTTTCTGGGCATTTACACTCATTTCTCTTGGCATTGCTGGATCATGGAGTAGGTATATGTTTAGAAATATGTCTTCTTAAATGAGGGCAGAAAATCATATGAGGAAAAGAAATAATTAGTTAAGCCCTTGAGTATAGGCATGGATGCTGGCAGGTGCCAAAAGAGAGGGAGAGCTGGTCCCGATCACCTCTGTTGTCCTGGGCACCGAAGCAGCCAAAAGGATGTGTCATAGGTATAAAGTATTCATAAAGTGCTAAGGAGCTTGGCCAATAATACCATTACGAAAAATTCCCAGGCCAATTTTAAAGCTGGAACTTCTCTCTAAAAGGTATGTTTCTTTGGGAGGCAGGAAGAAAGATATTCAACATGACTAGCAGATTTGGAAATTTTGGAAAAGACTCCCTAGAGTAGGAGCTGGGGTCCTCTGAGTTACTTCTCTCTCAAAACAAACAAAGTGCATTTCAATACTCTTCTTCCACAGATGTGAAAGAAAAAAGTCTAGACTGTAATCTAAGATACCATCTTTCTAGGAGTCTTAGCATAGTGTTATACAACATGCTAATTGATGACAAGATAAGAAGCTTGCACTGGAATGTAAATCAATGCACTGCTTACTTTATCGAGAATATCTTGATACCAAAAAAAGTTAGATGAATTAAAGAATGTGCTTACTGACCTAGTTGATTTACATCTGGTGCAAGCTCCTTATCTCATCCCAGATCAATAACAGTTTACTAATGGGCAGCTGATCTACAGACCACGTGGACTTTGGGTAACATGATCTAGGTCCAAATACTCAGTATGCCACTTACTATGTAAGTAAGTGTTCTATTGCATAACCACCTTAAGCCTTAGATTCCTCATCTGTAAAATAAGAATGATAATAGTACCTACATGTGTGGGCCTGTGAGGAATTTGAACACACACATGCAAAGTGCTTGTTATTGGCACAAAGTAAGTGGTTCTGTTTGTGTATGCAGTCAGAATCTATGAAATATGATCGGTTTCAGAGTGGACTTTGGCATCTGAGCCCTAGTGTTTCACTGTGCAGTACAGGCACTGCAAGCAATGGATAAGAAGACCATTTCCAAAATTGCTAAGCATTCATAATACCTTCCTACAGAATAAACTCTGTATTTTATATAGGGCATTAAGCATTGCTTTTCCATCTCATTTGAGAAAATATGCCATCAAATTAGCATATGCCTTCTCCTTATCTAGCCACATTAAGTTGATTTATTTACATGTCTTTCTCTCCCACATTGGACTATGAATTCCTCAAGGGTAAAGGCTTGGACTAATTTTCTTAGTATTTCATGCATGTCTGGCACATGGTGGAGTTAACATATTTTTATTGAATGTGTGGAATGACAGATACCTGACATTAACTATGGACATAAGACAGTAGCAGCCTTTATCTACTATAATTGGGCTGACCTTTCCAGATGAATAAGTAATTTCTCTGCATTGTTTGGCCTTCCTTGAATTACAATGGTTGGTATTTGACAATTAATTAGGATATGCTAATGTTAAAATGTAAGCAACATCAAGTGTGTGTCAAAGAAAAGATAGATGGACAGCAGAAGTGGTATACGATGTATCCAGTTTTCACAAGATCCCGCAACATTTAGAATCCTCTGCTGCTTCTTTCTCTCTGGCCAAGCAGAATTTTGATAATATATTTTTGCATTATTTGAAGACAGTATGAAGTTTGGTAGACATTCTTGTCTAAAATATATTCCTCAGTAAAAAGCGATCTATTCCACCCAATTCATTCGCCTTGTCACATTCTCTTGGCCCCCCTGCCTTGCTGGCTCTTGGTTAAGTGCCTCATGGAGAGACCCACTGCTGTTTGTTTATCTCATCTCCCGACAGTACTCAGTCCCACTCGCAGTAAGGGCAGGACTCTAGACTGGGCTTACAACACACATGTTGAACAGCTTCAGTGTTTAAACAGACTGGCCTAACAAGCTCTGCACATTCTCACGACTTCAGAACTCAGCTGAAGGGCTGTACCTTGGGGTGTGGAACCTGGGGAGTTAATGCTCTGTGGGGCAGGTGTTACGGAGAAGCCAACAAATAATTTTTTCTCCCTTCCTTTCCACCAGTACTCTGCTCCATGAAGTCTTCCCATTGAACAGACCAGCTGCATTTTCTTATGAAGTGATGGCCAGCTTGGTAATACCCACTGCTATGCTGGTAAGTGTTTAAAAACTGACTTTCTGGAAAAAACAGCCCTGATTTGTAGCATTTGCTAATTTCCATGGCATAAATACTTCCATTATGGCCAAATTTGAGCAACTGATGTGATGTCATTGGACGTGGAGTTGGAAAGAGATGCACACAATTGGCTCCTGTGCCACCTGCAGCACATCCCTAGTAACAACTCACTCTTCTTGGCTTTTCTCATTTCCTCTTTCACTTACTTTTCCCCCTTACTCTTGCTGCCCTGGGATGGTACCCATACGGACTGTATATGCTCTATGGCATATAGCTCACAGACTCCGTGTGCTGGAGAACTTGAGCTAAAACGAGAAACTTGTGATTACTATTTCTGTATTATTATATCTATATAGCTGACCCAATTATTTTCTCTTCATTGCAAAAATTTTCAAGGGGAGAATTTGACCCAAAGATACACAGAAATATCACTTTTAGGATAAAGAGCAAATAACATGATTTTTACATTGTTAAAACTTAGTTGACAATGAAGAACTGTGAACCAAAAGGGATAAAGTGCATTGCTGAGAAGAAAATTCCCATCAAATGTTAATTTTAATGCACAATCTGTCTTCCTGCTGTTTTCAATGTTGTTTTATTAAATAGTTTATTAATAGAGATTTTCCTTTTTACTTCATGGAATAAAAATTGAATGAAGACTTCAGGGTGGTTTTTTTTTTTCTTAAGTGACAGGGGAAGGGAAGGGTCAAATGAAAGGATTATATGGATTCCAAGGACCAATAAAATTGGAGAAAAGTATTACATCTGACAATGTTTTGAGGGGTGGCTATTGATGGTGTCCCACCCAGATCTTTAGCAGTGAGTGCACCCATTCCCCAATTGCTGTGGGTGTTGGAGGCTTACCTTTCAAAGCTGCTTTCTTTTCCTGAGCACTGTCCTCCAAAGAATGGTTATCTTGCCAGAGAGGTTATGCTCATCCCCTAGGAGTGTTCGGAGGCCAGTGGATGACTGGCGTGGAGGTACAAATGGTTCCCTTGGCCCTCTTACCTCAACATAGAAACAACTCGGGTACAATTCATGCTTCATTGCACCTCACAAGATCAGGCAGAAGTAATCTCCAGCCAAGATTGCATTCTTGGTTAGCTTTCTCCCCCAATCCATCCTGCTTCCTTCATTTCCCCTTCTCTTAAAGAGCACTCACTCCATAAATGACATTCACAAGAATTCCTGTCTTAGATTCTGCTCGTAGGAAAACCAACATAAGTCATTTGTGTTTAAGGTTTCTTTTCCTTACGATCTCAGTGCTCATCACAACACAGTTGCTCTTGATCAGAGCGCACCTATGAGGGAGAAAGATGAAGGGAAATTGATAACATGTCTGGGCTGAGCTTGGTCTTTGAAAATATTCTTCTCAGTCTTTAGGATAGAATCAAAGGTGATGTCATTCATCTGTAGAGTGTGCCAGTGTTTCAAGGACATGCAAATAGATGGATTTATCTTAACGTAACAAGCAGATTATGTAATTGATTAGGAAGGTGGCATCAGCATTTCAGATACAGAGAGGTTAAATGGTTTACTCAAAGTCTCTGTCTTAACTGGGTAGTGAAACATACCTTTGTTATGAGAAATGGAGCTGGAAACTGACCCAAACCTGGCCCACTGTGTTGGGACTCTGACTTTCTGCCTATTTTTACCCACTCCTCCCTGTCCTACTAGTCTTTGCTGCCCAGCCCTGAGGTCATTGTGTGGGGCCTGCTTATATCTAGGCTGCCTAGAATTCCTTTACTTGGTAATTTATAATAATAATGATGACTATTTTTGACTGCTTTTAGATCTGGGCCAGATTCTCTTTATTTAATCCTCAAAAAAATAAACATCTGATAGTGAAAGTATTATTAGCATTTAACAGGTGGGGAAACTGAGGCACAGAGCAGACAGACTTGACAAAATGCAAGTCATCTAGCTAGTGTGTGGCGATCAGAAATTTAGCACCAGCTAACACTTCCCTAGGTATTTTCCCTTATCTGTTTTTAAAATAACCAGCAGGGAGGTGCAAGCAATAAAGTGCTGTGCTGCTCTGTTGCTGGGCCTCGGATCCATTCCTTGGCCTCTTTCTATTCTGCTCTGTATTGAAAGGTGCCGACCTCTGCAGGCTGTGTTTCCCACGCTCACACCTCAGCTGCCTTTCAAGCTGGGTTTTGGTCAATAGGAGGCACTGATGGGAGATTGAAGGGCTAAAGGGAGAAGCCAGCATGTTTCTTCCCTTCCTCCCTGCCTTGCTTCTTTGGCAACAGTCATGTCTCATCCATACTCATGGTTCGTCCTGACAGGTCTACTAAGGCTTCAGCTTCCACCAGTTAGGCCCAGGTCCTGAGCCCTCATAAGCCACCTCCTTCCTCTGTGCTTCCAGCCTGTGGGGGTTTCCTGCCATTGTTAATCCATGGGTTGCCCCACCATTATACGTTTGGCTTCTCTGTTCTTCCAACACCTATATAACAAATTCCCTGCATTAAAATCCCTGTGTTGAAATACTCAAGTGGTTTCTGCTTCTTGGTTAGACTCTGACCCATATAATAGATGCATATCACACATCAAAATCTATAGCTGTACTGTCCAATACAACAGTTATTATTCCAAATTAAGATGGGCTATATGTGTAAAATATGCACTGGATTCTGAATAGTTTGTGTAAAAATAGGAATGTAAAATATCTTAGGATTTTAAAATTTATTTTATATTGATAATATTCTGGATATATTGGGTTAAATGAAGTATATTATTAAAATTATTCTCACATGTTTCTGTTTACTTTCTTTAATGTAGCTACTAGGAAATTTAAAATTACATATGTAGTTTGCATTTGTGGTTTGAATTCTATTTCTATTGGACAGACATCCATAGAATCATGATGTGTCATATGTAGCCTGTGGATATGACCTTGAGTTTGACCTACTAGATTGAGCAAGTGAATTCAACTAGAAGGGTATGACATGATGGACAACGCTGAGAAAGTATTGCCTGCTCAGAGATTAGAGCTAGCTGGAAGAAGAACTAGGAAAATGAAGAGAATGTGTGAATTCAGAGGACAAGTGCAAATTCTTTCCTCGTCAGCAGCACCTTGGCGGTCAAGTAGATCTCCGAAGAAGAACTGCTAGCAGAAAAAGCCAATACAAAGGACAGGCGAGAGGCCAGCAGCCCGAGGTTACAAATTAATAGTGTCAAATTAAAAACAAATCCAGATGTAGTAAGGAGAGCCTTTATTCAAAAGGATCATTTCAAGGGGGAGGAAAGGGACTATTGCAGTAGGGAGGATGCTCTGGCCATAAGGTCAGCAAGTATTTCAAGAGATATTTCCTTTTACAGGGAAGAATAAACAAGGCTAGAAAGAACCAGGTATGAGGCCGTGGGATGAAGAGGAGTGGCATGCACAGACAGTAGATGAAAGTTTTACCCTGAGGCCAGCCTGTTCTCACAAGGGGCTGCTGGCTCAAACTGAGGGTGGGTGAGCCGAAGTTTCCAGATCGGCCGAAAGAGAGAAGCCGAAGCAAAGCTTGCTTTGTTAAGTAAGATGGTTGTTAGCATCTTGTTTCGACTGATCAGTGTAACAAGCAGTTCAGCAGATCATTTATGAGGCAAAGAATCGGAATTTGGAGGGCCTGTGTCTGGCCTTGTCCTAGGTAAACAAGGGGACCCCCATGAACCTTATCTAAGTCATATGGAGAGGGGGAGGTTTTTACAGTAAGCCAGTTCCTGGAACACAAAAGAGTGGGGGCGTTTCTTTAACTGGTGCTGTTTTCCAGGATCACAGTGCTCAGGTTAAGTTCAACATTGGTAATAGCTTGTCCCCAACTGAGCTCAGCTGCTTTATTTTCCTGTTCCCAAACCTGCTTCTTTCTCCTCTACCTCGGGTGTCTCTATGCCCCTAGATGCCCAGGTACAAAACCTCTGCCATGGTACACGCCTCTTCTCTTCCTTGCCCCTCATCTATCCGCTCTGCCTGCAGGTCTACAGGGGCATCTTCCTCCACAAGGTTGCTTCTGTCTGCCACTCCCACTCTTTGAACCACTGCTGCTCTGCCCAGGCCCGGGGCCTCATCCCCTCACCCCATCTGCCGCAGCAGCTTCCTACAGGGTCTCCCTGCCTCTTGTTCCTCATCCACTTCAGCCTACACACCACTTCCAGACAAACTTCCTGCAACTGAATTCTAATCACATTCTCTCCATGCTCAGAAGCCCTCAGCAGCTCCCCACTGCCCACAGATTAACACTCCAACTTCCCACCTCACTACTGAACACTACCCACAAGTTGGTCCCAATCCTCCCATGCCTCTAGATACCAGCTGAATCCAACCACCCATTTATGTCCAAACATGTCAGGAGCTTTTCTACCCATAAGCCATTGCTTCCCTTGGTCAGTCTAACTGGGATGACTTCCTGCTCTTTTTCCCCCTTTTTAGACTGCTGAAACCCAATCTTTCCTTTAGGCTTAGCCCCAGAGCTGCCAGCCATATCTACGTAGCTCTGCACTTCTCTCTGGCTTACGTTACTTTATCCATTTTTTCTGCTTGCATAGCATTTTCTGTTTGCATATGGTGGCCTGTTTGGGTTTCTAATTTAATGATTTGCATTTTTAGTGATGTGTAAACATATGCATTTCCCCTACAATTTGTAAATTCCTTGAAAGTAGGGATGTATCTCAGTGATCTGTGAGTCATCTCAGACTGGCACAGTCCCTGGCCCGTGCTGAGCAACTGAATTAAATTCTAACAAATATTTTTGAAATGGCCTAACTTTATATAGATGTTTTCGTGTTACATATTAAGAACCAGAACAATAACAAAAACTACCTTGTTGAAAGCTTCCCAACATTTATGAAAGTTTCAGATCGCTGAGGTAAGAGCAAGCCAATTTAATCCCTTTTAAATGCAGCTTAAGCACAAAATGGAATGGAAGGTTTACAACTGTCCTTGACCAATTTATTTCGACAAAAGAGGATACTTTCTATTTCAGTAGAAAAGAAAAAACTTTATGGTGTTAATTAAATTAATCTACCACTTATCTAAAACCATGAAGTATTCAAAGCATTATACTATCTAGAGTATATATATATATTTTGAGCTCTATTCAGTAGTTTTTGTAACCGTGAGGGAGAAAAATGCTACGATTTCTATCTATCCTGTCAAAATTCTTTAATGTTAAACTACAAAGAAATCCTTATTGAAGTCAGTCTCACAGCACTGCCCACTTTCAGCTTGGAGCTTAGATTATCTTTCAGAAAAGGAAGCTGGAGGTTGTGTTGACATAAAGGAAATGTCATTTGTGAAATCCCTGGATTAGCTGGGCTCTTCTGGGAAGTGACTTCTGCTTGGGTTTCAGAGGCAAATGTCTATCTTTGCAGGAAGTGCACATTTATGCCATGTCACAAAGTCCCTTAACAGTAAGTGGCTGAGGATGCCTTCAAGTAATATTTTTTAAAGAATCACTGCAGAGGAAGGACACAATCAACATAATAATATCTTAGGGTCTAATAAGGACAAAAATGGCAAATGAACCAGCCTCATTTATCAAACAATGAGTCAGTTTACAGGGTTTAATTTGATATATTGATGAAATTGTATGCTTATAGATTCATTACTTGGGGCAAAATAAGTTTCCATATTTTTCTACCTTAATATTCTAGTATTGAATACAAAGCAATTTTTGTGGGATTTTTCTTCTTACTGAGTTTAGGAATCATCATTGTGGAATTTTTTGAAAAACCAGGAAAAGCATAAATAGAAAATGACTTATAATCCCATCTCTCAAAAAGAATTCATTAATATTTTGGAATGTGTCGTTTCATCTTTTTTTTCCCTATGCAAATACGTACTTTAAAAATAACAATAGTACTGTAACTGCCATTTTGTTACCTGTTTTTCATTTGTTTTCCACTTAAAGCAATGGTTCTCAGCCCTGCCTATATAGTAGAATCCCTGGGGAGTTTGAAAAACATGGATGTGGGGACAGGTGGGTTGTTAATGCATCCTGAAGAGTCTTGTCTTGGACCAGCCTTTCTCAACCTTGGCTGCACATTAGAATCCCCTGGGCAGGTACAAATTCCTGTGCCCAGGACACACCCAGAGCAATTGTATCAGAATCTCTGGGGTTGGAGCCCCCCTACACCCCGGTATTTTTTAAAGTTCCCAGGTGATTCCAATGAGTGGCCAAGGTTGAGAACCTCAGCCCTGGGGTGTGGGCTATACCTCAGGCTTTCTTAAAAGTCTCTCGGGTGATTTCAACATATACTTACTGTGAAAAAACCTATACCCAGGACTTAAAATTTACTTGGTCCCATTTTAAGCTGTGACTAGGTGTGATACATAGGTCCATCTGCTTGTTTTCCCTTTGGTCTAGGGTGGTTTATCATTCAGTCCACTGCCCTAAGGTATCAGAGGATTTTAAGGAGTGGGTGTAGTGAATGCACAGGAAAGGCAGGCTTGGCCTAGCAAATCCATAAGATGTTAGCAATTGACATTTCTGGGATTCACCTGATATCATCTGAGACTACCAGGTTGGGAGGCAGGACCAAAGGTGATTCATTCAGGGCCAGCTTATGGTAGAGAGCCACTCTGCTGCAGAGGTAGGTGCTATGGCAGCAGGGATGTTGGAGGTGCCAAAGAAACACTGGGAAGAGGTGTGTTAGGATCAGACCCAACTCTACCTCAGATGGAGACAGCTGTTGTTCACGGTAGCCTTAGGCCCTTGGGCTCCCATCATCTGGCAAAACAATGTTCTGTGTTCTCGGAGGGAAGCCTGGTCTCTCTAGGGAAAGTTTTTAGGAAGCATGCTTGCTGAGGTTTGTGGCATGTTCTGGGAGAATGGGCACTGCTAGGCAGTAGAATTTATCTATTTATTTATTTATTTTTGAGACAGTCTTGCTCTGTCGCCTGCCCGGGCTACAGTGCCGTGGCATCAGCCTAGCTCACAGCAACCTTAAACTCCTGGGCTCAAGCAATCCTCCTGCCTCAGCCTCCCAAGTAGCTGGGACTACAGGCACCACCACCATGCCCAGCTAATTTTTTCTGTTTTTAGTAGAGACAGGGTCTTGCTCTTGCTCAGGCTGCTCTTGAACTCCTGACCTCGAGCGATCCTCCTGCCTTGGCCTCCCAGAATGCTAGGATTATGGGTGTGAGCCACCTCATCTGGCCTAGGCTGTAGTATTATGAGCAGAGCATAAGTGCTGCTTTACCAGCTGCAGCACGTGAGAAGTGTACATAGAAATGTCCAAGCAGTACTAGTCGGGGCCAGTGGTTCTGTTAAAGAAGTCTTGGGAATGTGCTATTAAATTTCTAGCCTCAGCTTTGCATTAAAAATATGGTAATCATAGCACTTTCCTTTTTATGTTTGTCAGTGCTACATCCATGGCATTGCACTTTGGTTAAGAACAGTACTTCTCAAGTTGGGGTTTCTAGATGTCTGGAGTTCTAATATTAGGCTCTTGGGGGAGTTAAGTCCTTGATAACAGTTTACTAAACATACTTTTGGTGATAATTTTAAAATTAGGCACAATATGGATTATCAGCATGATTATCTTTAAGAAATAGGTTGAGCTCTCACTGTTTAGAGTTACTATTTTATTTTAGTAGTTGTTGCAATCTAGTTCTATTGTTATCCCCATTTTAAAGGTAAGTAAGGTTTACACAGAGAGGTGAACTAACCTGCTTTGAGTCAGTAAAAAGAGGAGACACCATTAATGACCTAATAATACCACTGTTTTAGCATCAACTTCAATTGTCCCAGACTAATGAGCCAAAACAGAGACAAACTTAGTAATGTAAATCATCAATTACACCAGAATAAAAGCTGATTACATCCCAGTGTGCCGTAGGAATGGGTGTCACAGTAGTTCAGAAAGATGTGTGGTTAGAAAATTTAATGAATCCTAAGAGAAAAGGTTTTTCCCTAAACAGACTTAAGTAAATTGGGTGTTGAATGTCTTTGATTGCTGGAGAAATCTGATAATAGCTGTTTGGAAGAAAAGCAGGACCTATGTCTACACTGGTTAACTTTTGCTTGGCACCGTTTGGTGCCATTGTGCTAATTCCCTCTTTGTCAGAGGATAAAGCCTTGGTACTTGGTACGTTTAAGTGGCAGCCACAGATAGCTGGCTTATTGTTTATATCTCAATATGTAAGTAATGCATATTACCTGTTATTTCTGATTAATGGCTCAGGTCTAGCATTATGGAAAAATGGTTGTGAGCACCTTAGTCCCTAAATATTAACCCATGCCACTTGGTAAAGAAATGGGCAGCTTTTGGCTATGATAAGATGAGCACCCTGTGAAAGAAACCAGCACCATCACTTAGCAACTGAGTTGTGTACAGAATCAGCCCCCCATTTAGAGCATATGTCTGTGCTCCCTAAACTTATTTTATCAAACTGGCATTCTCCATCTGTCCTTGAGAGAGTAAATTAGCCTCCTTAAGCCTCAGTTGCCCTAGCAAGAAGCTGGAGGAGGCAAGAGAGTGAAATCAGGGTGTCCCCTGCTCCCCGTTCCCTCCTGAGGCCTCTTGGACCCCCACTAAAGGTCAATGTTTTATTCATAAGTGGCTTTTTCTGCATGACTTTCTTTCAGTTTTCTGTATTTTCAATCTCACCTCATCCCCTTAGGCCTAGGAGTGGCAACAGCTGCCCTGAACTCAGTTCTGTGCTCTGTTTATTTCTCATCGTCTGTTGATACCTTCTCCACAGCTTTGTAAATAATCTCTTTGTAAACAGACTTTTCTCAAATTTATCCAAAATTGAGAGTTAGGTTTCCTGTTGGATTGATAGAATCCTTTTCCCTCCTACATTCCCCAGCTATGGGAAGTGATGAGTGGACCAGGTTTTATATCCAAGTAATCATTTTGGTAATGCAGGTTGAAGAATATTGAGAAATATTTTGCTATATGGCTCCAAAGACATTTCATCTTTGACTCCTGAATCAGTTAGGATCTTCTCATTGCAAGTGACAGAAAACCCAACTCACAATGCCTTAGAACCAAAAAGGGATTAAACTGTCACAAGCAAATGAAAAGTATAAGGTTCAACTTGGCTCCACTTTCAGCTAACTGGTAAGCCCAGCAGCACCAGGCTTGTCACCAGGAGCTGTTACTTCTATATCTCTTTAACTTTTTTCTATGTTGGCATGAAGCCAACAGCCACAGTTGCATGAAGCCAACATAGAAAACAAATGCTCAGCCTCTCACAAGGACCAAAATGTAAGTTTTAGACCTACGTCTTCCTGAAAGAGAGAGAGTCTTCTTCAAAAGCCTCAACAGAAGCCTTAGTCCTCATTCTCACTGGCTCAACTTAGTCTTTGGCTCATCTCTATAGCAAGAACAGTGGGCATGTACATGGAAGAATAATGAAAACTGACATTTATTGAGCACTTAGTATGTGGCATGCACAGTTCTAAGCATTTTTCCCATGTGATAAGCATTATTATTTTGTCGATTTCACTGGAAAAGAAAGTGAGACATATAACGATTATGTCCTGGAGCCAATAAGGGGTAAAGCAGAGAGTCAAACCTGGCTAGTCTTGCTTCAGTCCCAAATATAAACCACTATACTCTGTGCTGTGTCTGGCTTAGTCCAGAGTCTCAGGACCACCTCTGGAGCTAGGATGGAGTCAGCTTCGCATAAACCTCAGTGGACTTGAAGTAGCAGAGTGCTGTACTCTCACTGCTTGCAATCTCGCTCCCAGTCCCGACCCTGGAAGGGAAGGCTGTCTGGTCTAGGATGGCGGCTGAAAGGTGAGGTTCACCTTGGGTTTTGGGAGAATGCCACAGGAGAAGACTGTTCTGCCAGAGACAGCCCCATACAGCAAGAGCCAGAGGGAAAGAGAGGGCAAAGTCTGTTGGGAAAACCAAGGATCAATGGAGACTCCCAGGCCAAACCCCAAATGCAACAGTCAGAAGCAGCAAACAAATAGGGACCACAGCGTCTCCATCACTCAGTGAATTGGTAAAGACAGCCCACAAATGTCAAATCTGAAGAGCTGGACTCACAAACTTTAGAATTTTTCAGAGCTTGGGATGGGCAACACTGCAAGTGAAAATCAAGCCACAACTACTTAATTCAAAGAAGACTGGATTTTGTTTTAATGGATACAGGAGAGACTGAAGACAAATATTGAACTTCAAAGTAGGAGGAATGAGTAATATAGGTGCACAGTTGCTAAGGAAACATTTTCTTAATTGGAAAAAGATGAGCTTTTTTTATATACACACAAGAATCAGCCTCTGACAGCACCCCTAGTTTTCTCCCAACAATCTTTCTGATGTAGAGTGTAAGAATGCTCCATATTTTGGAGATGAAGGAATTAAGCATTAATGTTTCAAGTTTGTGGTGGGAGGTTTTGAATTGTTTTACCCATAAAAAGTAATGGTGCAGACTAATGTGAGATCCATTTTCTGTTCAGACTCCAAGAGGAAGATGCCCCTCCCTCCAAAGAAGCTCTAAACTCTTTCTACTTGTCAGAGTGTGCATAGAGACCATCAGCCACCATGGCCAAGAACACAAGTGCTCAGAGAATTCAGACAAAAGTACACAGCTTAGAGATTCAGAGATATACTGGGCAATGATTCCAAGGGCCAGGAAGGAGAAACTTAAAGAGCTTTCAGTGGTTAGATGCATAGAAAATAATTCACACTAGCTTTTGCCTGGTCTTAGCTCAAAGAAATGAGCCCTTGCATAGTTCTTAGTTGAGGAGACAGAAACTGACTTTAAACCCACTGTAGATGCTTTACAGCTATGGTTTCTATCCCTATGTGCACTTAGAGTTATCATGGGAGCTTGAAGAAATACCAAAGGCTGGGCCCTAGCCCAGATCAACTGAAGCAGAATCTCTGGGAGTAGGGGGCCCAGGCCTCTGTGCTTTTAGAAACTCTCCAGGGTGATTCTAATAAGCAGCCAGTGTGCAAACTTCTGTTTTAGTTTGTGGTGTGTATGTGTACTTGGTCAATTGCATAGCATTTTCAATAGAGTTCCATCGACAATAAAGCATCATATACAACAAATCCAGTTAGCATTTTCATTCAGTCCAGCAATCCCTGCAGGTATTGATACTTATGGATATGTGGACTTTGTGTAACCTACTGACTCTTTGTGTCTTGGTTTTTATGCCCAGAGTGTGAAAAGTAGTGCATGTAACACCCTCCTCCCCTTAGAGAATTCTGCCTTAATGAGGTTCATTTTAGTATGTGGGTGCTACTTGTTTCTTAACAGGAACCAAGGTCTTAAAATATAGAAAGCCAAGTATGACCTTTCATTGGAGGATTAGGAAAAAAAATTCTATGTGGAGAAAAAGAAGGCATCTTGTACCTTGAATACCTTGAGCTCAGCTCCATAATTAATTGGATATAAGAGGAAAAGGAGCATCTTACCTCAGAAAGGTCCCTTGTTGGGATCAAAACTTTTGATGAAAAAGTTTCTCATGGAGATGAAATATGAGCACTGTACACAAAGTTAGCCTTCTGGAAACTTTGGAGAGACCAAAGCCCAGGATTTTAACATTCTAAAATGAAAGAGAAAGAAAAATATTTCCCAGATAAGGAGTCTAAATGGGATAAGTAATATGAGTAGAAGAGTGATCAGAAAGCTTCTTAATCTCTATCTATGTGTACTTATATCTTTCTCAATTTCCTTCTTTTTTATCTGTTTTCAAAAGGAAGTTATTATGGTTCATTATGCATGTATACTGATTTTATTTTAAACAGTTATATTTTTATAGAAAAGAAAGGTTAAAAGACTGGCTTACATGCTGGCTGGCTCTGTTGATGCCATGGGAAAGAAGTGGCTTAGCCATAGCTTAAGAAGCTATACATGTTATGCAAGGGGCAGGGTATACAATGAATGTATGGTGAAGGGACATCACCAGTCCTCCAGTCTAGTGTCACCATTGTATCCCCAAGGAGACCAAGTCCCAGAGACTTTAAGCATACAGTTTGTAAGTGCACAGAGAAGGTATGGAAGTTTTAGGCAAGTGTGAAGTTAGAGGGACCACAGTCCACAGAAGACTACCCTCTTCGGACACCAATTGCAAATTTAGCTGCTTCCCCAAACCACTTTCAGGTTTAATAATTTACTAGAAGGACTAACAGAACTCACCAAAAGCTGCTGTACTCGTGGTTATGGTTTATTAAAATCAGCCAAGAGAGGAAACGCATAAGGCAGAAATCAGTAATAGTACCAAATGCAGAGCTTCCATTATCCTCTCCCCAAGGAGTCACGAACAGCATTACTTTGCTGGCATCAATGTGTGACAATAGGTATGGAGTATTGCCAACCGGGGAAGCTTACCCAAGCTTTGGTGTGCAGAGTTTTTATTGGAGCTTAATCACATACTGTCCACGGGCTGACTTTATTTTTGAGCACCTCCAGAGGCAGAGCTAATACTACATGACCCAGAGCCCCCATCATAAATCATATTATTAGACAATCTGGTGACCAAGGTTCCTAGATAAACAAAGACATTCCTGTTAGGCATGACATTCCAAGGGCCTAGAGATTAGCCAAGGGCAAAAGCCACACCTCTCTTTGGGTAAGGTTAATTTTTCACTACACAGGAGGCCATAACAAAGTTCTTTAAAGTACTTTAATTCTCTGGTCTGCAAATTACAAATATTAGTAACAATATAAAACATTCTCACACATTGAGTACTTACCAAGTGTGATGCCTAGAGTTAAGACTTTTACACATGTTTTATTACTCAATTTTGAGTCATATCATTCAATCCTGTGAGGTAGGCACTATTACCTCTGATTTGTCCATGACACAATGACCAAAAGCTTGAGTAATTGGCAGGGACTGCCAGGCATTGATAGAGTTAAATTCCAACCTGTGTTGGATAAACTCCAAGCCCTTTCTTTTAACCACAGGACTTCATGCCTTCTAGTTAGCATGCTTTGAGTGAAATAATTAAGGACAAAGTGTTGGAACAAAAATACATTTAAAAAATAAATAATTATACTGGCAAAATGGCACTTACATTAAGAAAAAAAAAAGATGGTTGATCACTACCTACTTTTGCCTGGGACAACACAGAAAGCTATTAGGCATTGAAATATCATCCTTGTGGGGACAGGTGAAGAAAGCATAAAGGTCAGGGTATTTTTATTCTCCTTTCCTAAGCTGTTGGCACTGAGTCTTAATCATTACAAGAAAAGTTGAAATCTAATCTGTCTTGTGTGATAGACATAGCAGGCATTTGTCTGTCTCCATTTGGGAAATTTCAATATTGTAATTTTCACCTACCAAACCTCTATGGGGAGATTATGAGAATTAACAATGTGATTTGAAAGAGCTTCCAGCTATTGCTCATAAAGGTGAGGAATAAGAATAAAATGTTCACAGAGAAACTAGTAAATATGCATGTTGCTCAAAGGTGAATTTGTTCCACTAATTCATAGACTGGTAAAATTATTTTGCTGGCATGTCCCTTTGAATGTCATCTGAATAATACATGATTTTGGTACTTTTGTTGTCTTCACAGTGTCTTCCATTGCTGTGAATCTGAGAGTTTTAAAGGAATGAGATGTATTCTATTTCTAGAAAAGAAATATCATGAAGAGGCAGGCTAGCGAGGTGAGTGTCCATAAGACTAGATCAGAAATAAAGCTCATATTTTAAGTGCTATTTATAAGGATGACAAAAATGCTATTAGAACATAAGATTGATTCCTTATACCAAGACATTCTCTCTTTTTCAGAAAAAACAAGTCAAACTAAATCTACAATGTCTTTCAATACCTATAGCCTAACTTATAGGCCATTCTTAGAATGGGCCAGCATCATTCTAATGAATATGGCCCTGTTTTAACACAAAATAATATGAGCCCAGATTTTCTGTGATTTGAAACTGGCATTAAAATGCTATCTATTCAGGCCGGGCACGGTGTCTCATGCCTGTAATCCTAGCACTCTGGGAGGCCGAGGCAGGTGGATCGCTCGAGGTCAGGAGTTCAAGACCAGCCTGAGCAAGAGCGAGATCCCATCTCTACTAAAAATAGAAAGAAATTATATGGACAGCTAAAATATATATATAGAAAAATTAGCCAGGCATGGTGGCACATGCCTGTAGTCCCAGCTACTCGGGAGGCTGAGGCAGTAGGATCGCTTAAGCCCAGGAGTTTGAGGTTGCTGTGAGCTAGGGTAATGCCACAGCACTCACTCTAGCCTGGGCAACAAAGCGAGACTCTGTCTCAGAAAAAAATGCTATCTATTCAGATATTGATTATTTGTCCATAAACAGCCTCCTTGCCATAAGATTGCAAAAGGAAATTGAGTGTGCATGTTAAAAAAAAAAAAAGCTAGCTTTGATAGGAGTACTAGATCTACATTGTTTAACTAGACCTGCTTTCCTCAGCAATCCCAACTCTGAGAATCTATCTCATGTATACACCAGCAAAAATATGAAAAGACATGTGCAGAAGACTATTATTTGCAGCTCTGTTTATGATAGCAAAAGACTAGAAACACCCAAATATGCATCATTCAGAGATTGGTTGAATAGACTAAGGTACACCCACACAACAGAAAACAGTACAGTTGTAAAAAAAATGTGAAATATCTCTACATATTGCTTTGGAATGATCTCTAGGATATATCATCATATAAAAAAAAACAATGTGCAAAAAGCACATATACTATTCTACTAGGCAACTAAGGAAATACAAGAAAAATATCCACACATATTTGTTTATAATAAGGAAAACAACTAAAGGTTAAACAAAAACTTTTTAAAAGGAAGAGAGAAGGAAAAGATGTAAGGGGCAGATATATCAACTAGACTTCTATGATTAAGCCTTGCTTTGTATATCTGACAGAAACTAAATTTAAAATAAAGGATATAAGGTTTCTTTTGGGGTTGATGAAAATATTCTACAATTAGCTAATTTGAAATCAGTTTCACTGGGCTGAAACCAAGGTGTCAGCAGGGCCACACTCCTTCTGGAGACTCTAGTGGAGAATCTGTTTTCTTGCTTTTTCTAGCTCCTAGAGCTGTATACCTTGCTTTATGGTCCCCTTCCTCCATTCTCAAAGCCAGCAGTCTAGCATCTTCAAATCTCTCTCCACTTCTATTGTCACATCACTTTCTGTGTCAAATCTCCCTCTCCCCCCTTATATGAGGAAGCTTATGATTGCATTTAGGTACCATCTGGATAATCTAAGATAATCTCCCCATCTTAAGATCCTTAATTTGATCACATCTGCAAAGACCTTTTTCCATACAGAGTAATATTGACAAGTTGGAGGAATTAGGACCTAATATCTTTGGGGGCCATTATTTAGCCTACCACAGATAATATTTAAAAATTATTTATTTTGCTGAGCTAGAAACTAGTATTGTGGCTGTTTTTTTCCTTCAAAATTCCTTATCTGATAGAAATTCATAATGGAGTATTTACACGTGAAATAATATGTTGACTAGGATTTGTTTTTCAAATATTTTAGCAAGAAGAGAGATGAAACAAGAATGATAAAATTATGACAATTTTTGAAGCTGAGTGATATGGGCATGGGCCTTATATTATTTTCTCTACTTTTGCATATGTTTGAAATTTTCCAGTGAAATCTTTAAATAAATAAATAAGCAAATTTTAAAACTAGGCCTCAGCCAGGTGCGGTGGCTCATGCCTCTAAATCCTAGCACTCTGGGAGGCCGAAGTGGGAGGATTGCTTGAGCTCAGCAGTTCAAGACCAGCCTGAGCAAGAACAAGACCCCATCTCTACTAAAAATACAAAAATTAGCCCAGCGTGGTGGCAGGCACCTGTAGTCCCAGTTACTTGGGAGGCTGAGGCAAGAGGATTGCTTGAGCCCAGGAGTTTGAGGTTGCAGTGAGCTACGGTGATGCCACTGCACTCTACCCAGGGTGACAGAGTGAGAGTCTGTCTCAAAAATAAATATACACATAAAAAATAAAATGAAAATAAAAAATAGGCCTTTTTCCAAGTGGTATGTGGTATGTGGCTGACTATTCCAAGGCTTGCTATTCTTCACTGTATTCTTAATTGCAAGTCATGTTGCTTCCATATCCCGAGTTAAGTGCCTAGTGCTGTGGGTAAAGTGCTGAAGGCTGGAAGGATGAGACCTTAATAAAGGCTTTGGGGTCAAGCATGAGCACAAGCGAGGGAGACAGGCTTAGATCTGAAGGACCAGAATGGCTTTTCCCTCCTGCATGACTGTGTGACTTGTGCCAAGTTAATTAACCTCTGTAGACTTTGGCTCTCTCATCTGAAGAGAGGGGTACGAATATTACCTACCTTCTGGCGTTGTGTGAGAGGAAATGAGATAATCAATAAAAAGAGCTTAGCACTTTGGAAGTGCCTGGCATCATTTGACAGTTCCTGGAAAATGAAGAACATGCCTCCCTGAAACAGTCTCCATTTTCCTTTCAGACACCACTCTCGTGTGTTTCCTCCTTCCTGCCTGGCCGCTCTGTTTCTTTTACTGACCTTTCTTTGGATGCCAGTGCTGTTCTTAGTTTATGTTCCCCCCTCCGAAAAAGCCCAAAGCAAGGACTTGAGAGAGAGGTAATTTATTTGGGAAGATTTCCTAGGTTATGGAAATAAAAATACAAATAAAATTCAAATAAAAATACAGAATGCTCAGTTAATTGTGCTTTACAGATAAACGAGGAATACTCTTTTAGTATAAGTAGGTTCCATTTGTAACATATTTTTAAAAATTTAGCCGGGTGTCCTATATGGTATCTGGCAACTTGATCCCAGGAGGCAGAGGGGAGGAAATAAGCAGTGTTATAGTCCGTTCAGCCTTCTACAATAAATTACTACAGACTGGGTGGCTTATAAATAACAGAAACTTATTTCTCACAGTTTTGGAGACTGGGAATTCCAAGATTAAGGTGCCAGCAGATTTAGTGGCTGGCGAGGGCCCTCTTGCTTCATGGATGGATGTCTTGCCACTGTAACCTCACATGGTAGAGGGGTCTCTCTTAGGCATCTTTCACAAGAGCACTAACTCCATTTATGAGGGCTCCATCCTATGACCCAATCACCTCCCAACCCCATCTCCTAATACTATCAACTTGAAGGGTAGAATTTCAACATACGAATTTGAGGGAGACATAAGTATTCAAACCATAGCAAGCAGTGAGACACAGAAAAAAAGAAAATCTAATATAGCATATTGGCATATTAATGAGCCATCGAAGATCACTATTAAGCAACTAAAACTGAATTCTACCATGGACCCTCTGAGGGACCACACAGAATCAGCTTAGAAGCATCTTTTCCATGGAAGGTGAGGTTGGCACAGTCCTCTACAACATTGCCCCTGGGGATTTAACTTCCCAGCACTTCCGAATTGCTCCTGTTTAGGCTGAGCAACCACTCACAGCTTCAGGAAAAACCCTGTTGTACATTTCCATATGACCTTGCACTTTTCCCTTGTAGTCCTTTTCACAAGTGCCACCAATTATTTTTGTGAATATTTTTAATACTTTTATTTCCTTCCATTAAACTAAGCTCTCCAAGGGCAGGATCTTGTCTTTTTCACTGATGTAGCCCCAAAGCTTAGCACAGTGTCAACACGTGTTAACATAGGAATATTTGTCTCTTCCAAAACTCATGTTGAAATTTAATCCCCAATGTGGCAGTATTGAGAAGTGGAGCCTTTAAGAGGTGACTGACCCATTGGGAGGAGTGGAAAAAAAAGCGGCAACTGGGTCATGACAGGTCTGCCCTCATGAGTGAATTAATCCACTCATGAATTAATGGATTAATTGGTTAATGGATTAATGTGTTATCATGGGAGTGGGACTGGTGGCTTCATGAGAAGAGGAAGAGAGACCTGAGCTAACACACTCAGCCCCTCACCATGTGATGACCTGCACCACCTCAGGAGTCTACGGAGTCGCCCACCCCAGCAAGAAGGACCTCACCAGATGTGGCCCCTCAACCTTAGACTTCTCAGCCTCCATAATTGTAAGAAATAAATTCCTTTTCTTTATAAATTACCTAGTTTCAGGTATTGTGTTATAAGAAACGGAAAACAGAATAAGACACTCACTAAACCAAGTGTTCTGTCATCCGATGAGGCACAACTGCCTGTGGACAGACTCCCAGACGCTTGCCCATTGAGTCTGACAAGAACTGAGAGCCAGAGTCACCCATGAAATGCTCCACCCTCCAGGAAGAACAGGTATTACCTCCCTTGGTTCCTAGGAATAAACATTTGCCTGAACTGAGGCAGAGGTCACCATGTCCTTCAGTGCTTTGCATGCCTGGTGGCCACACCTCTTCTGACAGCCCAATCTACCACTCCTGTGCCCAGTAAGGTTTAGTGCCAGGCCCCAGCTTCCATCTCCTACCACAAAACCTGCCTGGCATGGTTTGTGTAAACCCATGGGCCTCATTAAGTGGTCCTGAAAGTTGATACCTTGAGGGTTGTGGGCAAGGAAGAGAGTGACTCTGATTAACATGACCTAGGATTATTGGGAAAGTAGTGTACGGGCAGGGACTCGAAAAGAGTAGGACTTCCAAAGCTGGATCACCACTATTGGGTGCATTCTTTCTACAGCTATAGAATTTATGAAAAATACATCAGTCATTGCTTCTTTCTCTCTTTTTGCTCTCTGCTGAAAATAATTAGGTGCTTCCGAAAGCCTTTTATGGTGAAGCCCTCAGAATCCTAGAAGGTGGCAGCAGCTTTGAAATCACATGGGAAAGAATTGCTCCCTATTTTGAATTAAAGGAATCATTCCATGATAATGCTTCTCATTACTATGAATTTTTTGGACATGAAAAAGTGTGTGGCATTTCTTTCATAGGCTAACTCTTTGAGATTTTGCATTTAAATTCAAATATTCAGCTTTGAGATCTATATTGAATTTCTCAATTAAAATTTTAGGCAGAGCCAAATTAGCCGTACAAACATATAGTATATTTGTGATTTTTGCTCATCTTAATCATAGTTTCAGTCAGCTCTAAATAGGACAATTTGTTTTCCTACCTACAGATGGTCTTCAAAACTCAGAAAAAAAATAGTTTCAACTTTGTCAACTGCACTTCTATCTTTCCAGGAAAATTTGTAGTAGTATGATCTTATTTCATTTAAATTGGATATGTTTTCTTTTGATAATTTTATATAGGAAGAGACCATGCTGTTTTAATAAAAATTTTCAGAATTTTCTCTTCCAAATTATTCCCTCTCCCTTCCAGAGGAAATAACTTTACTTATAATATAGGAATCAAATATATATTTACTATTTTCCAATCAGTTTTTTTCTTATCTTAGAAACATAAATATTCAATCAAAAAGAGAACCATATTATCATTGCTACATCAGTATATTTCTCAGGGAGTGCCATGTTAAAATGCATTTTTGAGATTTAAATTTCTCATATCCTTGTATGAACTCTTCTATTAATAATTCTACCCAACCTATATATTATATCCAGTCAGTATTTTACACCTATACCTGATCTGAGATGATAAAGTAGGAAAATAGACAAATTCAAGCTTTGATGGAATCTACTATAATGTCCATGGAATGATGATTGGGATCAGAAACAAAATAAAACCAAAAAGAACCACTATTTTGATTTCTTTAAAATCAAAACTATTGAAATTTACTTTTACTGGCATGTCGTATATGCACCCAAACCTATTCTGTAATATCCAGGAAAAATTAAATATATTTAGGTGAAAGATACCTGTAGACTTGTACCATTTTGAGACTAGGTTATAATGAGACAACCCCATTGTGATCTTCCTCCTAAGACCAAGGAGTTCTGAATTCATCCAGAAGCTTCCATTGGATCTAGGAAATTCAGAGCTGGCCAACCCCTCTCCCTCTGTTCTCATTCCCAGCATATACCTCTGTATGTAGGACTCCAGAAGGAAGGGAAGGAAGGAAAAGAATACAGTTGCCTATCATCTTCCTGCCCTCCTCACTCTACAACCAGCTCTTCCTATACAGAGGTCGCCTTACTGAGTCCAGAGAATAAACAAACACAACAGGAACCCCAAAGAAGGCAAAAGTGGAATTTATAATTCCCTCTTCCCTTTCTGTAACACTTCTCCTGTGCTAAGTCATAGCACCATCCTTGACACTTAGTGCTTGACTGAAAAACTGCTATTCAGATGAGAAGGAAGGTTTTATGAGGCTGGCCCTGGCACAATTTTCAGGATAGGAGAAGGGGGTACTGGGGAGCATGCATTTCATTTCCAAATGCATCAGTCGAAGTAAATCTCACTGTTGGAAGGCTCCTTATATTTAGTAAAAATCAATAGACTAATGTGTCCATACCATGTTTCCTCATGAGCAAGCTTTCAAGTTTCCTGTGGGCCTTTCCCCAGGCCCCCTATCAGAACTCGCATTTTCCTTTCGATGCACCGTTCCACTGGAAGTCCAGTCATGCGGGAGAGTGTCACATCACTCAGTTTATCTCAGTGCCGTAGGCATAGACCTTACCTCTAATTCTACAAAGGATACCTCTTTTGCCCTTTCTGGTTAACCCCTCTTCTCTTAGACGTTAAAGTACAAGTGCCAATATGGATTTTTTTCCTTTTCAATGATAAAGAAATGCTGTCAAACTATTTTGAGAGTGTTTGTAAAGATGGTGTGGGGATATCACAGAATGATGTTAGAGAATGTCCGGGTATCTGTATATCTTAGTCTGAGATTTTCCAAAAGCAGAACCTGAGAATAAGGCTTATGTATAGAGAATTTACTTGAGACCTATCTTAGTCCATTCAGGCTTCTATAACAAATTGCTATAGACTGGATAACTTATAAATAATAGAAATTTATTTCTCATAGCTCTGGAGGTTGGAAGTCTGAGATCAGGGTGCCAGCATGTTTGGGTTCTGGTGACGGATGTCTTCTGAGTTGCAGATAGCTGACTTCTTGCTGTGTCCTCACATGGTAGAATGGCAAAGGTCTCTCTGGGGTCTCTTTTATAAGGGCACTAATTCCATTCATGAGAACTTCGCTTTCATGACCCAATTATCTCCCAAAGTCCTCACCTCCTAATATCATAATATTGGGGGGTAGGATTACAACATATGAATTTGAGGATAATGTAAACATTCAGACAATAGAAAGACCTGATCCAAAGACATAGGAGAGAAAGGTTATGTGTGTGTGAGAGAGAGAGAGAGACAGAGAGTAAATCAAGAATGAAAAGCCAATGAAAAGATGTTATTGAGTTGGCTCCTACTATAGGCTACTTGCACTTGACTGTGCAGGATTCTCCCAGGAGACTTACAAAATGCATCTCAGAACTGTCTGTCCAGGGCACAAAGGAGAGAGCCTTCATTTTTCAGTTTCCAACCCCATCAGCCAAGGGTGGATGTATGGGTATTCTCATTCCTACACACACTTCCTGTTTGTATTTGCATGAGGGCCAAGAGGGTTCATCCGAGTGCCTCATGCTGTGCTGTCACAGAAGCCTCAGTGCAGGAAGAAGAGTAGTTTGTGGCAAGACCCTGTCAGATTGCATCAGTGTGAAGCTGCTGGCTACCATAGCACAGAAGACGTGACCAAACGACTGTACCATCCTTTCTTGGGATGCTTCATTAGTTAGGAAAAGCAAGCTTCTCCTCAAGCCTAGATCCATCCCTACTTTGCAAAATTATTTTTGTTAACTGATAAGGACCCCATTAGAAATTTACCTCTTAGAAATTTCCCAAAGTTATCATAGAATCACCCATAATATAAAAATATTCCATTTGTTTCCATGCCAAACAATATTCTACATAATCTCTACAAGGAAACATCTCAATATGCCCACTGTTGATGACTTCATTATTAATTTGCATTAATCAGAATTATTGGCCATACCAGTGAGAGAAACAAACATGATTCAAATGTGCCAAGGCAAAGATAATAGAAGGGGAACTTTCGTGGTTTACATAATAGTTGAGAAGTCTTAGGATAAAGTTGACTTCAGGCTCAGCTATATCCAGGGTCTCAAATAATACTACCTCTCTCCCCTCTTTCTCTCTTCCTTTTTTCCTATGTCTTGACTATCTTTCTGTGCTATCCTTTGCATGTTGACTCCATTCTCTGCTGCTACAAATGGATGTGAAAGATGACCAATGGCAGCCCAATCCTTTCAACCTCATAGTTTATGACTCAAAGTCTTGTGTAAGTAACTCTTCGGCCCTTAACCCAATCACTGTGGGGAGAAAGATAGGATACCATGATCAGCAAGTTGCCTTAGTCTGTTCAGGTTGCTATAACATAATACCCTAGACTGGGTAGCTTATAAGCCACACAAATTTACTTCTTACAGTTCTGCGGGCTGGGAAGTCCGAGATCAAGGCACCAGCAGATTTAGTGTCTGATGAGGGCTGTTCTGCATAGACAGTGCCTTCTTTCTGTGTCCTTCTCACATGGTAGAAGGAACAGGGCAGCTCTGTGGGGTCTCTTTTATAAGGAGCCCATTTTATGATCTCATTCATGAGGGTAGAACCCTAAGGACCTCATCACATCCCAAAGGTCCCACCTCCTACTACCATCACTTTGGTGATTAGGATTCAAAGTATGAATTTTGCAGGCACACAAGCATTCAGACCATAGCACAGGCCTGGGTCAAAGGCCCACTCTTGTGGCTCAGACAATGTTCTGGGGTTGTCAGTCCCATCAGAATCAAGTGGGCCAAGAGTTACAGGTCCCAATAGAAAGAGATGTGCCAGGCATATAAAAACAATGACGTCCACTGTTTTCTCATGAGTAAAGCTTCTAGTAATGCCTTCCTTTTCAAGCAACAAAACTTTGTATTTTTGCTTTTTTTAATAAAATTCTTTATACAAATGCATAAAAGCATTTGTTAGTCTCTTAATATTATGCTTTTTGGTCTTTCTTACTTTTTCTCTCTCCTTCTGACCGTCTGTATTCCTTTTACATTTTTGTCCCCACAGATAATTCACATTAACCGAGTATGAATAATTGTTGCATATTTTTTCTTCATGCTCATGGAATCACAACAAACATACATATGCATATTACATATACCCCATAAATGAGGATTAATTTTGCCCCCTAGGGGACATTAGGCAATGTCTGTAGATATTTTTGGTTTACACAACTGAGGGGATGCCACCAGCATGTAGTGGTAAAGGCCAGGGTTGGTGCTAAACATCCTACAGTGCACCAGGCAGTCCCCTACAACAAAGAATTATCCTGCCCAAAATGTCAACACTGCAGAAGTTAAGAAATCCTAATATGTACATGCACATGCATTTTGGTCACTATTTGTTTATAAAATTGGGATAATATTAAACCCACTTTTCTGTATATTGTTTTTCTCACTCCACAATACCTTGTTTAAATAAGTGAAAATCAACTGATATAAATTAACTCTGAATAATGGTTGCTTAATATTTCATCATGTGGTTTTAACCTAATCTATTTAACCATTCACCTACTGATGAATATTCACTTTGTTTTCTGTTTGGGGGAGGTTTTATTTGGCCACTTCTTCCTTGTTTTTTGTTTGGAGATCCCTGAAGCAAACCCTGAGAGAAGAGTTTAAGTGTAATAGTTTATTCTGAAAGTGAAGAGAATACCAGTAGGAGAATGGAAAAGTGAGACAGGGAAAGGAAGACAGCCCATGGAGGGAGCTTTATCCAGGCTTCTATCACCATGGACAATTGGAACTTAATCCTGTTGGAAAGCAGAGAAAATGTGCTTCAGGACTTTTCTATCCAAGGGTCAAGGTTGTGGGCTACTCTTAGGGAGTATTAACTCCTCAGTATTTCACAAGTGTATCAAAGCAGGCTTCAGCAACACTTTCAGGCAAATAAATGCATGCACTTCCTGTCAGAAGGTCGGCTGGTGGGCAATGATGCAGGAAGGAGAGCAGATAGGGGCTGGGCACTGGTGATATCTGCCATAACTCTTGAAATACACATCTTTATTTATAGTACTCTTGTTTCTGTGGGAAAGTCTTTTAATAGAGGGATTGCTAGGTATATTATTCAGGGTTCTCCAGAGAAACAGAGCTAATAGGATATATATTAAATAAAATTAAAACTTAAATATTGACATATCTTTATATAAACTTTATATATATATGAGAGAGAGAGAAAGAGAAGAGTATACAGAATTGGCTTATATGATTATGGGCACTGAGAAGTTCCATAATCTGCCATCTGCAAGCTGGAGACCCAGGATAGCCAATCTGAGTCCAAAGGCTTGAGAACCAGGAGAGCCTATGGTGTAAGTTTCAGTCTGGGGGCTAGAGAAGACCAATGTCCCAGCTCAAGCAGTAAAGCAGAGAGAGTGAATTCTCCCTTCCTCTGCCATTTTGCTCTATTCACTACCTCAAGGGATGGGGTATGTCAACCCATGCTGGGGAGGGCAATCTGCTTTACTCAGTTTTCTGATTCAAATGCTAATCTCACCTGGAAATACCCTTGTGGACACACCAAAAACAATGTTATGCCAAATATCTGGACACTCCTATGGCCCAGTCAAGTTGGCACATAAAGTTAACCACCACACTGAGTTAAAGTATATATTTATATTAATTTCAATAAAAGCTACCCAATTGCTTTCCAAAGTAACTGTCATAATTCACATTTCCACCAGCAAATTTTAAAAGTGCTCTTTTCCTCAACATTCCTGTCAGCAACAAAGTGTTACGACCCTTTAAAATTTTTTCCAGTCTGCTAAGTGTAACATGATATCTTGTTATTTACAAAGGTTTTATCCTGACTGGTGTTTTTGTCCCTTGGCCAAATGAATTTACCCTCCTGAAAACATCTCTTCAGATTCTTTATCCATTCGTTTTGTGAGTTTTTTTCCTTTTTGACAATTTTTAAGAGAGCTTTGTGTGTTATTTATACTAACCCACTATCTGTGCTCTGTGTTACAACTATTTTTTTTTTTTTACCGGGCAAGTTTCATTTATTTCTTGACATAAGATCTGTACAGCTCTCATACATACAGCAGGAAATACACTTGAGTTTCACAATAGCATCTGGCTGTGCTTCCCATTATAATACAGCAAGTACAAGTTCACTTGGAAATGTACATTTATGCCCCTTATATAAATTAAAGATGACTACACTGTGATTTGTGACAGCAAAAGCATGATTGGACATTCCATGACTAGACCACTTCTGTTTAATAAAAGTGTATCCAATCATTTAAAAATGGACATTTGGGGAATGGGCCAGTATACAAAATATTTGTCATGTAAAATGTAACCATTTACTTTTTTAAAAAATAATCTTCGAAATTTAAACCTTTGTTATTGAATTGTTTTATGGATATACATTATGGTAGCAAGAAACTAATTTACCATAGGCTGTACTTTTTGGCAACTTAGCTAATTTTAAAAAACATTTCATAAAGTAATAACAGTACTTTCATTAGAAGAAAATAGCTAAATGAAATGTTTTCTTTCCACTTTTAATATATTAGGTTGCTTTTAGACATCCCCCCCAAAAAATATCAGTCTGAGACATACTTAAATGTTTAATTCAAACCTATATTTGTAGTTTCTAAAATGCTGATCCACAGAGCACTTTGTTACACAGGTGTACCAATAAAAACAAAACGCCAAGAGAATCATTGGCATCCCTATAAAAGGAATGGTCCCTTTTCTAACATTCTTTAAAATATATACATTTTACAATCCTTACAGCTCAACAAAGGTGGCAGTGTAATATAAATACACTGGTTTGTTCTGCTCTCCTCACTCCTGAATGAATGTCCACAAACCTGTTATAAGCCTTCTCTTTTTTGGATTTCTCCAGTGCTTTGTCCGTTGTTTGCTCACTTCCCCTCGACATTTGGGACAGTACCGCTTGCCCTTTGGTTTATGGTTGAGGCCCACACACGAGAAGTGGAACCACTCAATGGGGCACCTGTCATTGTCACAGCTGATCATCTCTCCATAGGAGACCTGATTGCGTAGACAGTGCGTCGGCTCGTTGCGGTTGATGGGCAGGTCTGTGGGAGATGCTTCCCTCTCTGCCTTGGCCTTGGAGTATTTCTTTTTCCTTATGGTTTTTGCTTTCTTCTCCTTAGGCATTCCTGAGGTGATGCCGTCGTGGTCATGATCATTAGATGCATTCTCTTGATACTCGTTGTTGTGCTGTTGCCGGGATATCTTGTTATTTGGCTTTTCTGCCTGCGCGATTGTCTCATTCTTTGACTTGTCTTGGCCGGCTTTGCGGCTGTTGCCAGTGGCATCTCCCACCTCCTGATGCACCTCAAAGAGTTCCATGTGACTGTCCACCTGTCTGGCCCGGTTCTCAACCAGCTCCACCATCTGGCTCACGATCTGGATCTTCTCGTCGCCCAGCTCCAGGCTCTGGATCAGGGTTCTCTGAATGCACTGTACCATTCGCCCCTTCTGGGTGCCATTTGTCTCTCGTTTAAACTTCTCGTAATATTCATCCAACTCCTTTAGGATTTCTTGGTATTTAGCGTCGATCTCCCGCATCAGTGAGACATTTCTCTGCAAATCGAAAGGCAGAGACTCGATGGAGTCCAGGTAGTCCTTCGCATAGTTCACCAGGCCAACCTCCTCCCCATTTGGCAAGACTCAACATGGTTCACCCTGGAAGTCCCCGGTGACTTTGCACGGCTTTCCTCTTCCTCCACTCCCCAGCCTACTCAGAAAATAGCACTGCAAAACATAAAGCCCTTGCTCTCCCAGCGACCCCCTCCCCCACACCCACGCGGGATTCAGCCTTGGCCAGGCATATACATCTGTCCAGGTGCAAGGGACCCCGTCGCCTGTGGGCAGGGGCCCACAAGTATTTTTTCAAGTCTATAGTTTATCTATCAAAACTTTGTTAAAATATTTTTTGTAATACAGAAGTTTTATGGAACATTTTCTGGATGTACTGTATTTTGTTGAATCAAAGATGTGAAGACCCACTGTTATGTACCACTAAAAATAAAAAAGCACTGCCAATTTATTGATTCAATGTTTTCTCATGAATTCAAATTTTAGTTTGTACTTATAGAAGGAACTCTTTCTGATCCTTAATATTGATGGTATAATTTTGTGGCACTCTGAAGAATACTAGGTTTTGTTAGCATTACCTACTTGACTCATTCTCTTATTTTTCCTCTATTCAATTATACTACCTGGAAGTTCAGCATCAGCTTCTGTTCAGAGGCAGCAGGAAGTTTCTGAAACATTGAATTTAGGCTCCTTAACAATAGTGCCTCATGGATTGGTCACAGTGCCTCTGATACTTTTGAAATGTCTTTTATCTCTTTCAAGAAACTTGGCAATTTCTAGAGTCTCTGTTGCGGAGCTTGATGTTGATAGGCAATATTTTCCCACATATCTCAATTGCAAAATGTAATGGAATTTCATCGACTTGTGAGCATTTTCCTTTCTGGTCCCATAAAGCACCTGGTTGCTGCTCTGCATGAAGTATGGCATTGGTGGTTATTCCTCCAGATGGTGATGATCATTTGCTTCTCTAATAACAAAGTCCTGTCCCTATACTGTTTCTATGCCTCAATACGTGCTTGATAAATAAATTAAAGCAAACAATGACCTCTTTGTCATATTTCATTTGTTTAAATTTCTGTCGCTCATAGTCACTTTTAAAATGAGTAGTTTAGGTTTTACCTTTTCTCCTTCCCTTCCCACAATTTTTTTTGGTACATTAGCTTTATTGAAATATAATTCACATGCCTTACGATTCACCCACTTAATGTGTACAATTCAATGGTTTTTAGTATATTCACAGAGTTGTGCATTAATCACCACAACTAATTTCAGAGCATTTTTATCACCCTTAAGAGAAACCCTCATACTCATTAGCAGCTGCTTCTTAGTTCCTGGAACTCCCAGTCCTACATAGCCACTAATGTATTTTCTGCCTCTCTATATTTGCTTTTCTGGATGTTTCATACAAATGGAATCACAGGGTATGTGCCTTTTGTGACAGGCTTCTTTCACTTAGCATGTTTTTAAGGGTCGTCCATATTGTAGCATGCATTAGTATTCCATTCCTTTTTATTGCCACATAATATTTCTTTATATAGATATACCACACTTAATTCATGCCTTCATCAGTTAATGGCCATTTGGGTTGTTTCCACTTTTTGGCTATTATGACTAATGCTACTATAAGCATTCATGTCCAAGTTTTAGTGTAGACATGTTTTTATTTCCCTTGTGTATACACCTGGGAGTAGAATTGCTGGATCATATGGTAATTATATGTTTAGTCTTTTAAGGAACTGGCATCTCACAAGATGTTCAAGGTAATACCTTTATAGAAGGCAGCAGAAATAAAGAGGAAGAATACAAGGTGAGGGTGTTTAGGGGGCAGTTAGGATCAATATGAAAAAAGACATCTGATGAATACATCATTCCTTAAATAATGATTGGGCATCTGCCATCTGCTAAGTGCTGGTCTAGGTGCCAGGGCCACTGTAAGAGGGAATAGACAACAAATAAATTAGGAAATAAATAAATGATGGTTTCAGCTAGTGAAAAATGCCAAGAAGAAAATAAAACAGGATAGTATAATGGGGGAGGATGACCAGGAAAGGACTTTCTAAGGAAATGTCTTTTGAGTCTGAGACCTAAAAGGTAACAAGGTGCCCACATTGTACCTTTGCAAAACAGTTGCACTAACTCATTAGAATATTTTATCTTAATTTGACAACTTAGGAAAGAATAAAAGATGAGTAATAGTATACCATTGCCTGCTGCTATTTGAGTGGAAAATATGAAATTATATCTTTAAAAAATGTATAAAGTGGAATAAATTGCTCTATTTATACATTTTTTCTAAGCTTTTTGTTTTCTAGAAACTATAGTCATTACATTTGATGGGTATGAGCTATCATGTCACTCTCTCTATTGTGAAGTGAATTCCATGATTGAGGAATCCTCTGTATTCCCCTTACTATTTATGTATCCAGGATCTGTGGTTGACATTCTTTGGTATGTTATTCATGGAAATTCCCAGCAAGGGAGAAAAAATAGACTATTTCTACAGTAGTAGTAAATCCAGGAAATGAAAATGTGCTGTATTGTCAACATCCATTTTTGTCCAGGAATATAGACTGAAAGACTAAGGTAATTTAATTGTTCACTAGCAAAGAAAAGAAAAGATATGCTTTGTACTGGGTAGCTGTAAAACAACAACAACAATCACAAAAACCAATTAGCCAGGTCTATCAGATTACCTCGCACAAAGCATACCCAGGATAGTTTGGTTAAAGCTGCAGCCTCCCTAAAGTTACAAAGCTGAATTTAGATGTGAAATTGACTAGATATTTGACTGAACTGTACTGTTCATGCTAATCATTCAGTAATTAAAACATTGTCCAGTGGAATCTATAATATTCCCAAGAAAACGTGCAATAATCTTCCCAAGAGGGCAGTCTAAATAATGAGAAGGGCACAGTTATATTCCATGGCAGCAGACAACATCCATGGCAATCACAGGAGTAATCTCTTCATGAAACTTCATGTTTGTTGTGTGTGCATGCCTGTGTGTGTTTAGAATGTACTCAGTAAATATTGACTTTTATGTTGAGAAAAAAATTCTAAGAATAAAGCTGTGATAGTCATCTATGACTGCCTACTCAATACCATTCCCCCTTTTTCATACCTATCAAAACTCTAATTTTACTTGAGCAAAATTGAGTCCAGCACTAGAGGGTGAACTATGGTAAAACTAAACTATAATGACAGTCCTGTTCTCTTTTTGTCAGAGATTTGTTGAGGGTTGAGTGTGTGACTCAGTGTGGCAAAAGAGATAGAATAGAAAGTCTGTTGGGGAGCTTCTGGGAAGCAAAAGTTAAAATCTACACAAAGAAAAAGCCCTTTTGCTCCTCTCTCCACCTCCTGCTTTGGATATTGTCTTGGGAGGATGTGCTATTTAGAGCTGGGCCAGTATGAACAAGGAAGATAAGAGTTATATTCCTTGATGACATCATTGCACTGCTGAGCTAATCCTGGACCACCTACCAAGAGACTTCATGTAATAAACAATAAATGTCTTCATATTTGTTGGGTTTTCTGTGACTTGCATCACCTACAGAAGACATAACAAATGAAAAAGTGGATGAATAAATGCTGAGCTACATTTGTAATAACATATGTGAATTATTTATTGCATTTGTCATTATTATTATATCCTAAGCACACAACATATTGACTGCATTCAATCAATACTTATTAAAATGATTGAATAAATAAATGGTGAGTGTAGATGAAAATACAAAAATCAAAGTCTAAGATAAATCTTACTGGACACACTTGGATGATAGCGCCATAAAACAATGTATCGTAATGCCTAAAATAAGTAAGTATTCAAAGATGTTGCAAATTGCCAAACACATTTTTTATTTGGCTGGATATATGTTAAATTTAAGAAATGGAATGCAAATTAGCAGGGACTAAAAGCTTTTGCTGGCTCTGACATAAGGTATTTTGGCACGGGACAAATTCAGTAGTGAGACTAGAATAAAGAATTCAGTGTAAATTGAAGAGACTGATCTAAAAATTCAGCTTATATCATCTTTTAATATATCTCAATCACCCAAAAAATATATGTAGCATTGTAAGGGAATATATTGATCTATTATTCCCATTTGAAAATTAAATTCTATTACATCAGTGCCACTTAAGTACCCCCTAAAGCAGCCAAGCCTGCCTCATCCTTTAGTCCTTCCTGTTTAGCTTCTCAGCAGATTGTTTTAGATTAAAAACTGTACAAGAAGTCATTTAATACATGTAATAATTTTTATATTATTTATTGAAAATTTTTCCAGTTAATACACATAGGTATTAATGATGATTACAGATAGTGTGGGAATGAAGAACACATGGAGTATAGAAGTAGACATATCTATCAACAATGGCCCAAAAGATGAGTAGTCAGCTTGTCTAACTGATTATCCTTTTTTGTTTTTTACTTACATGCTCATCCTCTCACTCTCATTCATTTCCTCCCATGGACTTTTAAAGGTCTCCCTTTAAAACAACAAAATAATCTCTCTTAACCTTACCTCTCAACCCAGCAAACTTCAAGTTTCCCTCTTACCCCTCATCTCCAAATTTCTTGAATTATGCATACTACCTGGAGGCAAATGGAGTCAGTGCCCCACCCAGCTCCTCTCAGCACTCAGCTTCCAGTACAGGCCAGTGGCATTCTACTTTAAGCACCTGTGATATCCCACCTGGGGACTTCTCTCCAGTCTAGTGCAGGGCACTCCAGAAGTGTTTGGGGAATTCCTGTCCCTGGGAACATCCCTCAGCCAAAAATGGATGGGAGTTGGAGGATAAATGCCCACTTCCTAGTTCCTGAGTGGGGATGAGTCTAACTCTTGAGGTGTGTTCTACATTGTCTCCTAGGGGTTCCCAGCAGGGCTGAACCCCAGTTGGCCACAGAAACAATTTGCTCAGTACCTCACACTTTACTCCCTTACCTTACCTTACCTTACCTTACCTTCCCTTGTTTCTTTTCTCTTACTGTTGCTTCCTGGGATTGCCTTCCAAATAAACCTCTTGAGTTCAAACCCAAGTCTTGTCTCAGGATCTGCTTCTTGGGGAGCTTAACATAAGCATTTCATTACCTCTCATCACTCTCCAAACGCTTCCTTGTGGGTTCTGTCTCATCACGTCACAAAAGACCTCCATGTTAATGAATACATAGGGCATTTTCAACCCTTACTTAATCTGTCAGTGACATTGCACAAATTAATTGCATCCACCTTCTTAAAACATGCTCTTGATACCTTGACACTGTGTACCACTGTTTTTCCTTTCACCCCGCTTCCTATTTCTGCCTGGTCTCCCTTTCAGGCTCATCTAGTCTCTAACTTATCATTAAATGTTGAAGTCCCTCAAGGCTCGATTCTGCAACTACTTCTCACTCTAAGCAAGAAAATGACTCACATATTTCTATCTTCAACCCAAACCTTTGGTCTTAACTCTAGATCTGTATATCTAATTTTCTACTTTATGGCTCTTCAGTATCTTAAAGGCATCTCAAACTCAACATGATCCAAAGAAAAATATGATTTTTCTTCCAACACCCTGTACTATCCTATTGGTCTCTATTTCAAGGAATGCTTAATTAACAGTATTCATACAGTTTTGAAAGGCTGAAACCTAGTAATCATTCTCAATTCATCCCTCTTTTCCACCACCATCCTCCAACATAATTAATCCATCATTAATTACGTCTTTTTTATTTTTACTTCCTAAATATTTTTGAACCTGTCAACTTCTCTCTCTTCCCCATCTCCTGAACCTCTGCAAACTCCTCCTAATTTGCTTGCCCACTTCCTCTCTGCTGCTGTCTGTGATGCATTCTCAACACTATAGTCAAAATGGTATGATTATTTCCACCCTTACCCCCATCCCCAGATTTAAAACACTTTAAGGGCTTCCCATTACTTATCAAATAGACACAAGATCTTTAATCTACCTGAAAAGATCCTGCCCCATCTGCCCTCTACCTGATTCTCCAGCCTCATCTGGTCCCAGACTTCCCCTCTATCTCCCTGGTCTGATCATAGTGACTTTCTTTCTTTTTTTTTTTTTTTTTTTTTGAGACAGAGTCTCACTCTGTTGCCCAGGCTAGAGTGAGTGCCATGGCGTCAGCCTAGCTCACAGCAACCTCAAACTCCTGGGCTCAAGGGATCCTCCTGTCTCAGCCTCCCGAGTAGCTGGGACTACAGGCATGCACCACCATGCCCGGCTAATTTTTTCTATATATATTTTTAGCTGTCCATATAATTTCTTTCTATTTTTAGTAGAGATTGGGTCTCGCTCTTGCTCAGGCTGGTCTCGAACTCCTGAGCTCAAACGATCCGCCCACCTCGGCCTCCCAGAGTGCTAGGATTACAGGCGTGAGCCACCGCGCCCGGCCCATAGTGACTTTCTTTTGCAATTAACACATACTCCTTGACATGGGGTCCTTTATATATACTATTTTCTCTTCTTAAAACACTTCCCCATTTAATTTGTTCCATACCTACTAATTTTTCAGATCTTGGCTGAATTGTTACTTCCCTAGGAACATTTTCATTCACCTCTCTGACCAGGCTAAATCCTAATATAAGTTCTCATCATCTTACATATCTCGCTTAAATTAAAATTATTACAGTTGAGATTCACATTACTCATTCAACAAATGATTAACTGCATTGAATGAGTGAATGGAGAAAAGCTATGTTCCTAAAGCTAAAAGAATCTTGTTTTTTTCCTGTTATGGGCTGAATTGTGCCCCTCTCCTCAATTCATATGTTGAAGCCCTACCCTTACTACCTAAGAATATGACTGTATTTGAAGATAGGGTCTTTAAAGGGGTAATTAAGTTACAATGGAGTCATAAGGTCATAATCTAATATGACTGGTGTTCTTAAAAGAAGACTAGGTTAGAACACAGGCAACACAAAGGGATGACACACAGGCACAGACACAGTGAGAAGACAGCCACCTGCAAACCAAGGAGTGAGGCCTCAGAGGAACCCAGACCTTCTAACACCTTCATTTTGGATGTCTGGGCTTCATAACTGTGAGAAAACAAATTTCTGTTGTTTAAGCCACCGATCTGTGGTATTTTGTTATGGCAGCCCTAGCAACCTAATACATCTTCGTTACCTCAATGGGTTGGTGTGCACTATCTTGGAATGCACCCAACAGCATCTCATTCCTCAAGAACTCTTCTCACATACTTTGCCAAATACAGTTTCTGACTCTGCCAGGATGTTCCCATCTGCTCTAAATGAAGCAGTATTCATCACTGTCCTGTGTATTCAGTGTAAGAGCCAATCTTTCTAAATTGGAGGATGAAGTGACCTTGATGTTATGTGTGGTACCTTACTATATGGATAGAGATCAATAGTAATATGAAAGACGAGGTCTCTGAAAGCATAAGGCAGTACTTTTTAAGGAAGTTTCCTTCAAGCTATTTATTCATGACGCCTTTGCTATTAGGGGAATTTATAGTTTCCCTCTCTTTTTAAAGAACAAACAACATTTCCTACAAATCTTGTAACCAAGAATTTTAATATTTCTGCTCCATTTGTTTTCCTTAGAGCAGATGTGACAACTGGTAAAGTCTCATGATTGAAATGATAAGATAGACGCTTTAAGTGGAAAGATGGCATTAATAGCAGGAGATTATAGTGTTTTCTATTTGTTTGTTTTAGAGATATTTTAGAAAATATCTTGGCTTACTAATTTGTTAAGATGATAGTATTAAATAATAGGATAAGCATTCTCTTAGAATATGTTGCACCATTTCTATGAATAGTGCTATAAGTGGTTAATAGCCTAACCTTAAAGCTAGCATGCTTTCAAATATGATTAATATTTCTCTGTTTTTTTCTTAATGCTCCATTAACTAGTGCAAAGTAAGTGGTCCTACTGCCAAAAGCTTTTTCCATTAAATGGAAAATACATTTACTCGCTTTGTGAATTAATTAAAGCCATATGGAATTTAGAGCAGAAGATTCTGACTTACACATTTTGTTTTAGAGAGATTTAGAAAATACAGAGCCATTTGTGCCCAACAGGACTCCCATATGCTTTCACATCTTAGAACAAAAATGCAGAAACAAACATTTCAACTTTTTTTCAACTATCACATTTTTCATGCGTATGAGTACAGCAAGATTCCAAGGTGTACGTGATTAACAGCAATGAGATACACTGAATATCAAAACCTTTGGAAGCAGGGGAATTCTTCAATGGGCTTTGTCCTGGTTCCATAAATGTCTAATGTTTTAGAAGTTTGAATATGGGGATGGGGGGCTGGCTGCGTGGGTGGTTTAGGTGATGGATGACTAGATCCCTAATCTGAAAGAAATTGTGTGCCTGCTCAATTCAATAGCTGTGCCAGGCCAGGCACTGTGCCCACTCTGGGAATCCAAAGAAACAGAAATCTAATTCTAAGTCTCTACCCACTAGAGGTTCACAAGTGTGCAACAGGGAGGCCCTCACACGAGAGATTGCTTATTCCAGGATTGGCATGAAGAAGACCTTGTGGTGGCTTAAGTAGTGAAATACATTAAGGACTTTTTCCCCCTGCATATCCTTCCTTGCTCCTTAACTCAGTACCTACTTATGGAACACCAGCTAAACACCAACTAAGGGCCAAGCACATGCAGAGTAGCTGAGCTGCGCCCACACATTATGATGCATCATACCCTGGGGCCCTCTCTCACTGCTTCCTCCATGGAAGGCAGACTCCAAGGGCTGATGTCCATTTATGAACATCTTTGAAGGAATTTGCTTATTTTTGTCACTTATCTCCAGAGGTACCACTCCCCATCTAAGATGAAAAATTTAAGATCCCCTTCCTATCTTTTCCAAAGCCCAGGATTTTAGTCCTTAAACTTGAGCATACCTCAGGATCACCTGGAGGACTTGTTAAAACACAGATTGCTGGGCCCTAGCCCCAGAGTTTCCAATTCAGTAGGTCTTGGGTGCGACCCAAGAATTTACATTTCTAACAAGTTCCCAGATGATGATAGTGTTCATCTGGGAACCACACTTTGAGAACCCCTGGTTCAGGACATAGCCAGCCCCAAGCTGCCACAGTCCTCATTGTTTGTATCCAGATACTACTCCAGGCCCTCTCAGCTCTTTTGTTAGGAAGGCACCTCCCAAGTTCCATCACCCAAAATGCTCCAAATGCCTCAAAAGGGAAATGAGAAGTATCATCAGAAGGAGGAGGGCTTCTATCATTGTTTCATCACTAGCTGAAAGAATTTACCTCCATCTTAATAGACAATTTATTAAACACTTACTATATGCCAAACACTGTGCTAGAACTCTAAATAATAACAGTTAACATATGCTGAGTACTTACCTGTGTGTTAAGCACTAGTCACAGTAACTTAAATAGATTATTTCATTTGATCCTCACTATTGATCATTTTACAGGTGAAGAAACTAAGGTATATAGAGGCTAATAAATTGCCCAGAGACATGTGACATATAGTTAATGAATAGTGGAGCCAAAAATATGAAACCAAGAAAGTGTGAGTTTTCAACCATTAGGATATAGTACTTCTCAACACGTTTCTTTATATCTCTATCTATTTCTATGTAGGCATTGTCAGCCCCATCTGTGGATGAGACAATGGAAGCTTACAGGTATTAACAACTTGCCCACAAGGTCAGGGATAGATGAGAATGTAGCTGGCTGACCCCTGAACACTTGCTTCTGGCATATACTGGGCTATATTTGCCTCAGCAGGTAGGAATGGCCATTATCCTCCCAGTGCTCATTGTGTGCCCTTGACCTGGCTAGAGTCCCTCCCCAAAGTGGCTGAAATGAAGGGGGATGATGGGTTTAGAGCCACCAGGATTCATACCACCTAAAGAATGAGGTACTCTTGTCAAGAGGTTAGAACAGCTCTTCAAACAGACAGATGGTTGGCCAGAATTTCCCCAAGTGCCAACAATTTGGCAGCAGCTATTGGGGGAAGGGTCCATTTAGTCTTGGGATTTTGGTTCTAAATACTAAGATGGTTGCTCTGTAAGGGACTCACTGGACCCACAGTTGGGTCTGTCAACATGCAGGGCATTCCTGAAAGCCCATAGTGTAACTTACAGCAAAATCAGGTACCTCTGACTTCCCCCCGACCCACTTCAGAATGAGGCACTCATTTCCCTACCTGCTAAAAAAAGTTGATGACTGACAGATCACAGCTGAGTCCCTCTCAAGATGTTGCTATTGGCTGAAGAGAGCCACCTATCCAAAGTTATGTTTTCTTGGGTGGTAGGGGGCGTCCCCTATACAATAAATGGTTGATGCAGGGGCATAGGACACACCTGGTTGCAATTCAGAGTATCTCTGCAAGGCCAACTCAGTTACAGAGATCCTAGGGTGACCAACCACCTTGGTTTTCCTGGGACTGAGGGGTTTCCCAGGATGCAGGGCCTTAAGTGCTAAAACTGGAACAGTCTCAAGCAAACTGGAACAAATTAATCACCCTAAGAGATCTCTTTGTGATTATCTGAGGTCCAACTTCTCCTTCTGCCCAGTCTTCTCCTTTCCCTTCCCTCACAGGTGTTGATTCCAAGACCATGCCCCAATAAATTTCCTGTATGCTCATCCCCATCTCAGATTCTGCTTTTCAGGCTTTCTCTAAAACCTGATAGATTTCCCCTAATACTGACACTAGGTTTTAGGGGAAATGCTAGAGAGTACTGTCACCTCCTCTTTCCCTTACCTGCTTAATGGCCCATAGAAAGGGTCTGGAGAGATGGTACCAAAGATGATAGACAAAATTAAGCAGACTGGGATCACAGCTAGTGTATTGGATTTGCTCAGTAGTTTAAGTCCATTTGTCAGAGATGCAGCCACAATATCTGAAACAGAGCAGAATAAAGCTGACTTGTGCTATAATGAACACTTCTTTTAATGTTTGTATTGAAAGAAATTCTTAAAAACTTTCTACCGCAAGTTTTCCCTCTCTCTCTCTCTCTCTCTCTTTCTCTCTCTCTCCTCTCTCTATCTCCCTCCCTCCCTTCTTTCCTTCCTCACCTACTTACTTGCTTGCTCACTTGCTCTCTTGCTTTTGTCAGGGCTTCTGCCCTCACCAGAACTTTTAGCTAATAAAAATGTGTTCACCAATCCTGAATCCCAAAAGTCGGATGCAACATTATTGAATTCTAAATTTTATATAACATGGACTATAATCAAGGTGGAGATCCTTACTGAAAAGTTATTAGCTTTGGGGATAGAAAGCTCAACAGAAGCATAATAATTAAATTGGCTCCCTGTTTTTATTTTATTGAGAACACTAAGCTATATTGATCTTCTTTCAAACCAGATGCTGATTCATGCAGCCCCTTGCAGATCTTTTCTCAAGTGCTAATAGTAAAGAGAATAAACTTGAAAATTCTACCCCAGTGTACTAACAGATTTTGGAAAATCCCAACACTTGAAACATCAAAGTGCCTGGCTTGAGGTTCTGAACTCCGTAAGTGGAAGAACTCAAGAGAGAGGCACTGGCTCTTTAAATATCTGGTGGTTTTCCCAACATGGAGGGAAAATCTAAGAAGAGACCAAGGTAAGTCAGTTTTGCGAGGTGAAAAAGTTCCAGAGATCTGTTACATAACAATATTAATATAGTTAACACTACTGAACTGTACACTTAAAACGGCTTAAAGGGTAACTTATGTTTTTCACTACAATTAAAAATAAAATAATTTTTTAAATATATAAACAACAGAAATTTACTGCTCACAGTTCTGGGGAATGGAAAATCCAAGATCAAGGCACCAGCAGATTCAGTGTCTGGTGAGGGTTCACTTTCTGCTTCAAAGATGGCACCTTCTAGCTGTGTCCTCACATGGTAGAAGGGGGAAATTAAAATAAAATTTTTAAAAAGACAGCACGAAGTACCGAATGACCTACTTATTGGTTTTGCTTGCAGCAGAGACCTGATTCTAGCAGGAGTCCTGTATAGAAACTTCTGAGTCATGAATGGCTGCCTACTCTCTACAGATGATTCGCCTAGACCCACTCTTCTGCCCAGTCTTCTGACCTTTATTCCCAAGCCTATATTTCAACTGTTCTTGTTGAATTTTTCATCTCCCAGGACCACCCTGCTTCTCTGCACCCTATTGAATGTGTCCCCTCATTATTGAATGTCCCCCCTCTTGGCCTGGCATTTACTTTGCTTTGGATCCCCTTTATGGAGATGTCCACTTGGTACACTGAACCAACAGCTACCAGCACCTCATGTATTGTTGCTTCCAGCCTCCTGGCCTTTCAGAAGGGGGCTTTTTGCCTGAAATGTCCCCTCTCCACACTCAGGAAGTTAGATATGCCCTTTATTTTAGTCCCACAGCCCCATATGGCCCCTGGCCATGTTGTTCTATAATTATCTGTTTACATTTTATCTGCTTACATTTCTGTTTCCCCAGCCAATGCCAGACTGTGAGCAATTTGAGGGCTGTGATTGGTGTATGGCTAACTAGAAAGCTATTTGAGTTTTGTTTTTATGATAAGATAGATTACTTCTTTTTAATTTCAGTTTTTGAAAAACCTGATAAAAATGAATTGATTCTAAGGAAGAATTTGGTTAGAGAAAGGAAGATTTTGTTATTGACCACATATCAATTTTAGAAGGCATTGTTCTGATTTTAGATGTCATAGAAGTATAAAAGTTACTAAATAATTGCTATAATATAATTTTATTGATTGTCCCCAAGAGAAAAAGTATAACAGTCTTCCAATATTTATCTGTTATGGAAAATTGATCTTTTAAAAAATAAAAGCTTTGGTGTTAATATAAGTAAATGGGCTCTAGCACAAAATGATTTCTTTTCCTGTCAACATGCTTTATTCAGTCTTATTTTTATTTATGTCACTATTACTAAATTTAAATCTCAAAAGAAAAAATCTATTTGCTATCACTTTCTTTTACCTAATTGTTGACATGAAAGTTATCAATTCCAAAGAGATTGAGAGCTGAGCGTTTCTAAGAATAGAGAAAAAACTAGGTAGAACACAGGATTTTTAAAATTAAAGTTATATTTTTATGTATAAAATTTTATGTGTAAATGCTCATATAATACACATATAATGTTTTTAAAGATTTACATAAAACCAAATGGCTGCCCTACCATTTACCCCATTCAGAGAAAACCACTTTCTCCTCTTACAGCAGAATTATTTTTATTTAACTATTCTATTTCTCCAAATAACATGTTTCTCTCAATAATTACTACTTCTTGATATTTTAGCTCAGGCATTATTAATTGACTTCCCACAGTGGAAAATGAGCATTTAACATCCTCCCCTTTTCTCAATATTCTTATATGTTAATTCTAGTTGGATCAATATCGTTGTTTACCTTATTATGGCTATGTAAATACTATTCATGGGTGAGCTTGGTAGTAAAATACAATTACTTTTCCTTTCATACACTTTTGATTCTCCTATGATTAATAACTGCCTCATTTTTGCATAGGAATTCTACTTTTCCACGTACAGGCAGTCCCCAGGTTATGGACAGCCTGACTTAAAAATGGACTCCCAAGGCTCCCCATAAGGATAATTTATAATGAAGTAATTAAATTAATAATTCGGGAACTAGTTCCTTCTGCTCAGGTAAACAAACCCACATGGCATAAGCGGTTCGTTGGTGCTGCATCTTTACACTAGCGGCTAGTCTCATTGTTTATATGGTCGCTTACACACAGCATCACTTTTGTCTTAACTTTTTTATTTGATTTTGTGAGTCTGTGTTTACCCTGATGACCATGCCTCCAAAGTGAAAGTCCACCGCAAGTCCAGGTGAGCCTGCAGCAAAGAGAAAGGTGATTACAGTGCAAACAAAAGTAGAAATCAGCATTTGGAGAAAGGCCAGACGTCATCATTCATTGGGAAAGCATTAGGCTTCAGTTAGCTGCTTGACTATTGATACAATTATAAAGGATAAATTGAGAGTAATGGAACATGTGAAAGGCAGAGCACCAATGAAAGTGTCAATTATTATTAAGCAGTGTAGTGGATTAATTATTGAAATGGAAAGGTTATTACTGATTTGGTTAGAAGATCAAAATAAGTGTAACATTCCTATTAGCCTAGCATTAATGCAACATTAGGTGAGTGTTAACCTTTAATATTCTTTTTGAAATTTCTCCTATCGCCTATCTAAACTTTTTGTATGAGTTTGTTTTTATGTTGTTTGAATTAAAAGAAAGAGCACAGGCCGGGCACGGTGGCTCACGCCTGTAATCCTAGCACTCTGGGAGGCCGAGGCGGGTGGATCACTCAAGGTCAGGAGTTCGAGACCAGCCTGAGCAAGAGCGAGACCTCGTCTCTACTAAAAATAGAAAGAAATTATCTGGCCAACTAAAATATATATAGAAAAAATTAGCCGGGCATGGTGGCGCATGCCTGTAGTCCCAGCTACTCGGGAGGCTGAGGCAGTAGGATCGCTTAAGCCCAGGAGTTTGAGGTTGCTGTGAGCTAGGCTGACGCCACGGCACTCACTCTAGCCAGGGCAACAAAGCGACACTCTGTCTCAAAAAAAATAAATAAATAAATAAATAAATAAATAAAAGAAAGAGCACAATAGTTTCTGTAACTTGTTATTATTGTGCAGTGGTATTATTATTATTACAGTATTACACTGTGTTACTACCATATGAACCATTATAGTATTGTTATTATTATCATTATTGCTGTATATGTGCTGTTCATCAGGGACCTGAGTTACATACAAACCCACCTAAAGACATTCTTAGGAAAGTATCTCATCCATAACCTGGGGACCACCTGTAGTTAACATTAAACATTAATTAAGTTCCACATATTTTAACAACTGCCTGAATCTCCTCTCAAGAGGCCCAGTCATATCAAATTCTCCATCATGTTCATTTTTCCTCTAGAAATCTCTCCCAGTGCTTTCCAATCAGTGCTACTCTGGATGGGTTGCCTCTGTGCCTGCTGCATTGCTGCCATGCTGGACAGCGTCTCTACTTCACTCCTGTGTTCACTCACCTGGGTCCTATATTCAGGGATTTCCTCACTGGTAGAGCACACCCTGCAGTGACCTTCTAATAAAGAGTATGAAATGGTAGGTAAGTTTGGAAGACCTTGTGTGCCTTCCCAATTGACTCATAGATTGGTTGGGTTTTGAATTCTAAGTTGGAAATCACTTTTTAAATGTTTTTTAAATTGGCAGATAACATTGTATGTTTTTATTATGTACAACATGATGTTTTGAAGTATATATACATTGTGGAATGGTTAACTCTAGCAGATAAACAAATGCATTACCTCACATAGTTATCTATTTTGTGCTGACAGTACATAACATCCACTCACATTACATTTTTTAAGACTACAATACATTGTCCTTAACTATAGTCACCTTGCTATACAGCAAGACTCTTAAAATGTACTTCTCCTATATAACTATAATTATGTATCTTTTCATCAATATATCTCCATTCCCCCTTCCCTCTAACCACACCAGCCTTGGTAACCACCATTTCTACTCTCTATTTCTATGAGATCAACTTTTTTTAGATTCCACATACGAATGAGATCCTGTGGTATTTGTCTTTCTGTGCCTGGTTTATTTCACTTAACATAATGTCCTCCAGGTTCATTCATATTGCAAATGACAGCATTTCATTATTTTAATGGCTGCATAGTATTCTATTGTGTATATATCACATTTTCTTTATCCATTTATCCATTGGTGGACACTTAGGTAGATTCCATATCCTGGCAATTGTGAATAGTGCTGCAATAAACATGAGAATGGAGATACCTCTTCAACATACTGATTTCATTTCCTTTGGATATAGACCCAGTAGTGAAATTGTTCAATGATATGGCAGTTTTATTTTTAATTTTTTGAGGAACTTCCATGCTATTTTTCATAATAGCTATATTAATTTACATTCCCACCAACAGTGTATAAAGATTCCCTTTTCTCCATATCCTTGTCAACACTTTCTCTTTTGTCTTTCTGATAATAGCTATTCTAACTGGATTAAAGTAATATCTCATTATGGTTTTGATTTGAATTTCCCTGATGATTAGTGAGGTTGAGCATTTTTTCATATACCTGTTGGCCATTTATATTTCTTTGAGAAATGTCTATTCAGGTCTTATGCCCATTTTTAAATCAGATTATATATATATTTTTGGTATTAAGTTGAATTCCTTATATATTTTAAGTATTAATCCTTTGTCAGATATACAGTTTGCAAATATTTTCTGCCATTCTTCAGGTTATCTCTTCACTCGGTTATTTCCTTTGTTGTGCAGAAGCTTTTTAGTGTGATATATTCCTACCTATCTATTTTTGCTTTTGTTTCCTGTGCTTTTGAGGCTTTATCTAAAAAATCCTTGTCCAGACCAATGTCACAAATCATTTTCCCTATGTTTTCTTCTAGTAGTTTCATAGTTCTGGGTCTTACATTTAAGTCATTAAGTCATTTTGAGTTGATTTTTTATATATGATGAGAGATAAGAAACTAGTTTCATTCTTCTGCATGTGGATATCCAGTTTTCCCAGAGCCATTTATTGAATAGACTGTCCTTTCCCCAAAGTATGTTCTTGGCACCTTTGTTGAAAATAAGTTGGCTGCAAATGTGTGGATTTATATCTGGGCTCTCTATTCAGTTCCTTTGGCCTATGCATCTGTTTTCATGCCAGTGCTGTGCTGTTTTAGTTACTATAGCTTTGTAACATATTTTGAAGTCAGGTAGTGTGATGCTACCAGCTTTGTTCTTTTTGCTAAAGATTTCTTTGGCTATTTGGAGTTTTCTGTGGTTCCCTATAAATTTTAATATTATTTTTTTCTATTTCTGTGAAGAATGCCATTGGTATTTTGATAGGTATTGCCTTGATTCTGTAGATCACTTTGAGCGGTATGGACTTTTTAACAATATTAATTCTTCTAATCTATGACCATAGGATATCTTTCAATTTATTTGAGTTTTCTTCAATTTCTTTTGTCAGTGTTTTATGGTTTTCATTGTAGAGATTTTTCACATCCTTGGTTAAATTTATTCCAAAGTATTTTATATGTTTTATAGCTATTGCAAATGGGATTCTTTTCTTGATTTTGTTTCAGATAGTTGGCTATTAGCATATAGGAATGCTATTGATTTTTGTATATTGATTTTGTATCCTGTGACTTTACTGAATTCATTTATTAGTTCTAACAGATTTTTGGTGGAGTCTTTAGGGTTTTCTATATATAAAATGATATTATCTACAAACAGGGACAATATTACTTCCTCCTTTTCAATTTGGATGCTTTTTATTTCTTTCTCTTCCCCTGGCGAGAACTTCCAGTACTATGATCAGTAAAAGTGGTGAAAATCGGCATCCTTGTCTTATTCCAAATCTTAGAGGAAAAGCTTTCAATTGCTCCTTGTTAAGTATAATGTTAACTGTTAGTTTGTCATGTATAGTCTTTATTGTGTTGAGGTACATTCTTTTTCTACCTAATTTGTTGAGAGTTTTTGTTACTCCAGTGTTCTGGAATATTCATGGTGGTAATCTTGCTTCTGGATAGTTGCTAGTTGGGATTCTGTGGGTGGGAGGATTGAAGTCAGATAACTCCTACTCTGCCATTTTGCTGACTTGACTCCTTGGAAATCATTTTTAAAGCAGTATTCCATTCTCTTCTAGCTTATAGTAATGCTGTTAAGAGAGTTTTTGTCATGATGGGATGTTGAATTTTGTCAATCCTTTCCCTGCATCTATCAACATGATCATATGTTTTTTGCCCTTCATTCTGTTAATGTGACGTATCACATTTATTGATTTGTGTATGTTGAACCATTGTTGCATCCTGGGATGAATCTCATTTGATCATGGTGAATGATCTTTTTAATGTGCTGTTGAATTCAGTTTGCTAATATTTTGTTGAGGATTTTTGCATCTGTGTTCATGAGAGATATTGACTTGTAGTATTCTTTTTTCATTGCATTCTTCTCTAGTTTTGGTATCAGGCTAAGGCTGGCCTCAAAGAATGAGTTTGAAAGATGTCTCTCTTCTTCAATTTTTTGGAATAGTTTGAGAAGAATTTGTATTAGTTCTTCAAATTTTTGGCAGAATTCAGTAGTGAATTCATTAAGTCTTGGACCTTTTTTGATGGGACACTTTTTATCACTGATTCAGTCTCATTACTTGTTATTGACATAGTCAGATTTTCTATTTTTTCATAATTCAATTTTGGTAGGTTTATGTGTCTAGGAACTTATCTACTTCATCTAGGTTTTCCAATTTATTGGAAATGGTTCTCTTTGACTGTGATGCCCTTTCCCCAAGTCAGCACAGCACTACACATGGAGAATTCCCCTGGATTCATGGTTTATATACTGGAAAAAGTGAGTTGGAGGTGGATATTTGGCTTTCCAAAAATTCTGAGACCCTACACAGGAAGCTCACTCCTGTCTCAGGAGTATTGTGAGTGCCAACATGGCTATACCACCTGAGGTCAGCTAGAGACAAAGAGTAGAGGTAAGGTTCACGATGGCCAGCACACAGAACTTAGTAGTTGCTCTTCATTCTGGACAGCAGAGACACCACATCAGAGAGGCTGGTCAGCAATGCTACACTGTAGGAATATGGACCATGCTGTTAAGAAGTCTGAAATTATTTTAATTTCTGATTGTTAGTATGTGACCTGCTCATTCTCTATCTTTCTGTCTCTGTCTCTCTCTAATTCTCTCTCTCTCTCTCTCGCATGCGCGCGCTCTCTCTCTCTCTCTCTCTCTCTCTCTCAATTTGTATATAGGATATTTTTTATACCCAGGATCCTGAATTTCTTAGTGAAGAGTCCTAGCTTGAGTTTATTTTTATCTATTGTCCTTTTTTTTTTTTTTTTTTTTGAGACACAGTCTCACTCTGTTGCCCGTGCTAGAGTGCCGTGCTGTCAGCCCAGCTCACAGCAACCTCAAACTCCTGGGCTCAAGCAATCCTACTGCCTCAGCCTACTGACTAGCTGGGACTACAGGTATGCACCACTATGCCCGGCTAATTTTTTCTCTATATATTTTTAGTTATCCATATAATTTCTTTCTATTTTTTTAGTAGAGATGGGGTCTCCCTTTTGCTCAGGCTGGTCTTGAACTCCTGAGCGCAAATGAGCTGCCCACCTCAGCCTCCCAGAGTGCTAGGATTATAGGCATGAGCTACCACACCCAGCCTGTCCTATTTTCTTTATGAGTTTTTTTCCAGTGTGGAAACATATATCCTTTAATCACAAATATTTTCTCAAATTATTTCATTAATGATATTGTCTTTCTGTTCTTTTCTCTCTTTTTGAAGCTCCTATTATTTGTATTTTGTATCTACTGTGCTGGTCCTTATAATTTTCTTTATTCTCTTATTTTTCTACCTCTATTTTTAAAATTACTTCCTGGACAAGTTCTTTAAATTTATCTCTCAATATAACTCTTGAGGTTTTCGTTTATGCTATTTTTTTTTAATTTTTAAGAGGTATACTTATCTTCTGAATGTTTCTTTTTTATAATATCATGTTCTTCTTTTAAGCTTGTAATATCTTCTCTGATTATATTAATGATAGACTTTTAAAGTTTTTTTAAATTGTCTTATTCCTGCATAGTCACTGTAACTTTTCACTTGCTTTTTTTCTGTAGGTTGTTTTTGGTATCAGTATTGTATGTTAGATACTTTCCTCAGATGCCTGGTAATTATTTTTTTAATGACAATCTAGATATCTAGGTAATTCCTGGTAATTCTTGATGTCTGCTCACATTTAAGAATGTAGAATTAAATATCTAATTAGAAGCTCTGGGAAATCAGAGTCCCTCATCCCCCTGGATGAATTACTAATTCATGGATAAGCATATTGTCCCAGGCCAGGTTAATCAGTATCCTCCTTAGATGACTGGGGAAACTACGGCCTGTTTCTGGGATTACTAATCTAGCAGACCATGAGTCTTGACTTTCTGGTGTCATATTGGCCTACATATATTGAGAGCTTTCAAGAAATTGAAAGACAAACTGAATGTAGATGACATCACTTAACTTCTCCCATACTTCAACCACTGTACCTCCTGTTTGGTTTTTTTTCCTGCTTAAATTATTTTGATTTGGGTTCCTATGACTTTCAACTGAAAGTTTTTTGACAGATACAACATATTTCATGATGTTTCTCTGCCTGCCTGAAAATAATGTAATTTATGCCACCTGCAAATGAAAAAGGTCATCAACTATTCATCACTTCACTTCAGCTTTCCCCTAATGTCTCATATACCCTGTGAGTGCCAGTGTGTCATCTAATGTCCAATATAGCAACAGTGAGAATGTATGATATGGGAACAGACACAAAAATATCATCTGCAAGTAACAGTGATGATAAATTCACATTTTCTCTGAGGGCCGTCTCCTCTCCCTCTAAGATATCATTTAGTTCTGGGCTGTTTCAATGGGGAGAAATTGTGCCAAATATTATTCTCCAATTTCTTATTCTTTACTCTTACTGATTTCTTCTTGATAATGTATGTATTGATGCCCCTTTCTTAGGGTTTTTCCGTACTTGGTTTGTTTGTGATAACAGTGTGAACATCCTTTATTCATAATGTCCTTATTTCCCAGATGCAACTATTCTTGATCTTGAGCATTTTTACATAACCACTTTAAAACTCATATTTCTTACATGATTTCCAGTTACTCTTTTAGCAGGTGGGAAATAACTTCTCAATTTGAAAGGCATCTATTATTTAGCAAATTCTGGTTTAGATTCCTCTAAGATAAATGAGAATTTAGAATACCATAACGATGTTCATTTTTTTTTCTTGAGCCATGTCTGAATGTAAAATACTCTTTAGCTGTTCAGTGCTTCTAAAGATAGCTCTCTCTCTCATAAACTTCACATTCCTACAAAATCAGGTTGCTTTGGAAAGCAGTTGAGAGTCTGTGTCTCACACTGCTGTATCCCACAGGGCCTGATGTATTTTCTATGTCCATAAAAAGAGGCTGCAGAATAATGACTAATTTTACTTGGAAACAGTTTGCCCATCAAAAATACTTTTAGGGATTTGTGTAATCCATATGCCTGATGTTAAAAACATTGTCAAAATAATGTTTATCATATTTATTAGTCAGCTCCATCACACATGAGCCTCTTGGCATGCTTACAAAATCCTAAGGCTGGAGAAAAAAAGAGGCCATAATTCATTGAGGTGCACACTCTATAGTAAGTATTGTAAGAGCAAGAAATATGTTCTTATGTCAGGGCCAAGAGTTGCTCATAGGGCCAGAATTTTAAAAGAAGGAACTGAGCATTATCAAAAAGAAGCAAAACATCTGGAGGCCCCAGAGAGAAGAACCAGGCATCCTTCAAATATCACTTCCTGATAGCTAAGACACCAACAGGACTTTTTTAATCCTTGACTACCTTCTCTCCCATCCCCCTCTTTTTTTCCATGGGATCTCTCATCCCACCTCTTTTCTTTTTACCTTTTACCACATTTTCCATTTTGAAGATTTCTATTATTCACACACTCTTTCAAAACACGGCTCTATGGCTAAACAGGTTCTGATTATTTTTTTTGTTGTTGTTGAGGCTGGTCTGATTTTAAAATAGCTGTTAGCTTTCAGTCATTTAATCTGGAGGCCAGTACAGTATGCATCCTAATTTAAGGACAACTTGCTAATATCACTATAGGGAAACAGATAAGGAATGATACATGGGCACATACACAGATTCAGTAATTGATACAGACCCCAGTTTAAGTGTTTCCATTACCTCTTCTCTAAGGATTCTGGGAAGTACCTCCCTCTACCCACAACATATCCAGAAAGTATAACAGCAATAAGGCATCTCTTTAAAACCCACACTTTCCTCTTTGTTCAGGTAGTGGAAAGATTGTTGTAGAGTGCAATCTATAAAGCAATGTGAAATTTATTATCTTTAGGAAATGAAATGTCCACGCAGTCTGGTTATGCAAAAGAAGCAGATTAATCTCTATCAATGTCATTGTCCTTATTTTTCCTAATGACCCAAAGGCAGAGGGTTTCTGGTTACGTGGTAATAAGGCTACAACTCTAAGAATATGTTTTTTCTGAAGTGACAGTGTGGTAAGTAATAAAAAGTGATAGCTTTAGCATCAAGAGTCAGTGCTTTTAGATTTGTAAAATATAGAGGGTTAGATTAGATCTTTCTAAGGTCTTTTTCAGCTGTAACATTTTATGTTCTATATCAATATGGCTGTATCTTCTTAGAAGCACTTCACTTTCTCTCTTATTGTTCTTTTCATTTTTGAAAGAAAAAATCCTTATTTTGTGAAAGATCTTTGTGAATCCCTCATGTTATAAAATGTGATAAGTTCATCCCCTTCAATCTCTCTATTATACCTCTCTCCTAAGGAGGGTAGGAAGGTTAAATCAACTAAACCCTGTAATTCTAAGCTGCCTTGGTTTAATATTCTTACACAGGGTTAAGAACTAAGAAAAGCTATACAGATACTCTCTCATCTTGTTTTTCCAAGAGGATTTTATTCTTGACCTTCAAGAGTTGAAATAACTCAACAGTAAAATGCTAAGAATTTTGTGGAAACTGTTTTGCTACACCACAAATAGTTTTCCTCAGCATAGAGCTTTCATCAGAGCAACTTCCAACGTAATGGCGAGCATCTTCACAGAAAAGTATTTTGACTTTCACTCTGGGACAGTGTATGAGGAGACACGAGCTGGATTTATGCTTCAATATTATTAGATAAGTAAGCTTCTACCAGACATTTCTTTCTTGAGATTAAAACTATCCCAACACAGACACTTGAGTTTTATTCATCTCTGAAGTCACTTCTATAACCAGTTTATTGAGAAGAAGGGTATAAATATGACTAAATTTATTTTTTCTCCAATCACTGTTTTCAACCATGCACTGTCATATCTCCCTTCCCTGTTGAACAGTGAATCACTTAATGGATATCTTGAAAGATGCCATTATTTTCTCGTGGCTTTCAGTTACTTTATGACAATCCAGGTTAAAGCTTCAATCTCAGACTTGATTTGTAGTTCATCTCTTCACTGCCCCCAAAACAAGCTTAAGCTGGGACAACTTAAGATAGTGGGGAGAAGCTTAGTCTGCTCTGAGACACGTTATTTTTTTCATTCCACTAAAGAACTAACTACAGAGAGAGGCAGAGAGGAGGGACAGGGAAAGAGACTAGTGCCTCCTTACTTAAAGTGGCTATTGTTGTCCTCTTTGGCTATCATAGTGTCACTGGCTAACACTGATTGGTGATACTCCTATGGCAGACATCCAAACAAGCCAAATCCTGGCTTTCTGGTAGAGTGGTTGTTTGAGGGTATGAGATCTTGGGGATGGGAGACCTCAGGCAATCTTTCTGCTGCCCAAGACCCCGAAGAGGCTGAGAATTTCAGCTTTGGCCCCTTCTAACCTCTCCTCAGCTCCTACAGCTTCTTGTTGTTGGAGTTACCCAGACAGATGGGCAGCCATCTTGGATGGCATATCAACAGGATGGATCAAATCCATTTGCTCTCTTGGTATGGTTCCCCAGAATCAGACTCTTAGACAAGAAATGCCAGAAAAGGAGTAGGGAAGTGAGACAGGGAATGGAAGACAGCCAGTAAAGAGTGCATTAGCAAGCAAGTTACCCTTAGGGAAGCTGGACTTCAATTCACTGGGAAACTATGGGAGCTAGTATAAAATGTTAGCCTTAGAGTCATCCTGCCCAAAGGATAAGGGAACTGAATATTATAGCAATCTCTGTCAGTCATTGATTGAGAATTACTCTCAGGGATATAAATTTCCCAGCATTTCTGACCTGCATCAGCATGGGGAGGGGGCCTCAAATGGCCACAGAAAGCTCTTTTTCAAAGAAACACAGATGATGGAATCTGGAAGTCCTTTACCTGGAGCCATCTTCAATCTCACACCCACAGGCCTACAATTTCCAGGGTCACTCTGTTTCAGGCTGTAGATCTTCAGGGTGACTGGAACAGCTCTGTAACCCAGCTCAGGGGCAGTGGCTGTGTGGCCACATTCTCCTCATGGCAAGCATTAGAGACTCCCAAAGGGGTGGGAGGAAGCACTCAAGGCTTCTTAGGGCCTAGCCTTTGAACTCACTCCCTGTCACTCCTGTCTACTTTCCATTGGCCAGGTCCAATATCAATAGTGAGATGTGAAAAATATTATTTCTCCTATAGAAATAGAGGAGGGCGCGGGGAGGTGAATATTTGCTGACAATAATCTAATCTACCACACATAGTCTCTGAGCATGGAAAAAATTTAAGAGTCCCAAAATGAGTAGTAACAAATGTCCATACAGAACAAAAAATGTCTATTGCATCTGGTGATTAAAGATGTCATTGATTTTCTTTAAGAGTACATTTTTACCAGAACAGAGTAGACCAAAATAAAATTATAGGTAATTATTAGAAAATTTAAAATAATGTTAATTTATTAATAATGAATACTTATATAATATTGCATATAACATAATAATTCATGTATTAGTTGTAATGAAATATTTGAAAGTAACAACTGCCAGGCACGGTGGTGCATGCCTATAATCCTAGCACTCTGGGAGGCTGAGGTGGGAGGAGCACTTGAGCCCAGGAGTTTGAGGCTGCAGTGAGCTATGATGATGCCACTGCACTCTACCCAGGGTGACAGAGTGAGACTCTGTCTCAAATAAATAAATAAATAAATAAATAAAATTTTTTTGATTTAATTTAATTTAAAAATAGCAACTGAGACAGCTGGTGTATGCAACTCTAAGAATTTAGCAGAGAGAAAAATGAAAAGATTGGATAAGAGCCAGAAGAGAAAGTCATGGAATATCACAGGAAAGACATGTTAACCTTTGATAGAAGAAAATAAAAAACATTATGAAGATAAAAAGAGAAAGATTAACTGCAAAAGCAAATTTCCCAAGAAGATGAGAATTTATTCTGGCAAAGAGACTTCTGAAGCCAAAAAGAAGAGAATGCCAAACGGGACAAGCAAGGTCAAAGAAAGACATTTCTGAGGCCTCTTTGGCAAGGTTCCAAACTAATTATTCATTAAGATAGTGACATTTAGTGAGTGCTCCTTGTGCGCCAGGCACTGTGCTAAGTGCCATGAGGTGCTCTTTCTCTTTATCCGCATGTTATAATGAGGGAACTTGTCCCCAGCTACACAGCTGCTGTGTGCAGATAGTCAAGACTCAAACCCAGACCTCAGACCCCATGATGTTCCCATGATGTTAAGAATCAGGAATCTACCATTCTCCATTAAAAAGTATGAGGGATTCATGGAGAAAAGACTTATTCCAGGGCTAGAGCAGGAAAGACAGGATGAGACAAGATGAGATCTGAACATCCTGTACTGGCAGAAAACAAGGAAGTACTCAGAAAACAAAAGATGGGGGTATGTCAAAGGGACACAGGAGCCAACCTGAATATGCTCCCAATGGACAAAACTGGAAAAAAATTGAACAGAAATAAAGTAGTACTAGATTATAACCCGAAGTATAAAATAACTTCTCACCCCAGTGTGGGCTAGGTTTAGTGACTCATTCTAATGAATAGAGCATGGAAAGGGAAAAGTAGTAACTTCACAGTGGAGAAAACCTGGCAGACAGCACCTTATCCAAGTTATCAAGGTTAATATTAGCAGTGATAAGTCATGTGGATATTATGTATCCACTGATGTGATATGATGAGAAGGGTACTTCACCTCTGTGGTTTTCTTCCTCCAAGATCCTTATCTCCAATCCAAACCATGAGAAAATGTCAGACAAACCCAAACTGAGGAACGTTCTACACAATACCTGACCAGTAGTCTTTGAAACTGTCAAGATGACTGGGCGAGGTGGCTCATGCCTGTAATCCAAGCACTCTGGGAGGCCGAGGCGGGTGGATCGTTTGAGCTCAGGAGTTTGAGACCAGCCTGAGCAAAAGTGAGACCCCGTCTCTACTAAAAAAATAGAAAGAAATTATATGGAGAATTAAAAATATATACAGAAAAAATTAGCCGGGCGTGGTGGCACATGCCTGTAGTCCCAGGTACTCGGGAGGCTGAGGCAGGAGGATTGCTTGAGCCCAGGAGTTTGAGATTGCTGTGAGCTAGGCTGATGCCATGGCACTCTAGCCCGGGCAATAGAGTGAGACTTTGTCTCAAAAAAAAAAAAAAAAAAAAAAAAAAAAACCTGTCAAGATCAAGAAAAGTCTGAGAAAATGTCATCGACCAGAGAGCCTATGAGAAATGAGGACTAAATGCAATATGGTATACTGGATGGGATCCTGGAACACAAAAAGGGCATTAGTGGAAAAACTGGTGAAATCCAAAGAAAGTTTGGTCAATGGCAAAAGCAGTGAAGAATGTGGGCAACCTGAGGAAAAATGAACTATGGATGGAGAATACTGTGTTATTGTTTATTATTCTTCATTACAACAGCAACAACACTTTGATGGAGTATTTTATCTTTCTCCAAACCATTTCCCATATGTCACAGTGCCCCAAAAGATAAATAGCATAGATTTTATTATCTTCATTTTACCATATCATTCAACATTTACAGTCTGCTGAGCACAGTCCTAAATAGATATATAATATCATATAACTCAAATAATCCTTACAACAACTTTGTGGGGTAGTTACTATTTTTATCTTGATTCTCCAGAGGAGGATACTGAGGCACGGAGAGGCTATTTAACTTGCACAAGTCAACATAGATAGTACATGGAGGAGCCTGACTATGAGCAGAGATGGTTGGCTTCAAGTCTTGCCCATGGCCTTTCAGCTAGAGTGCCTCAGGTCTTTGGGTTCAGAGAGGCTAAGTGAGTGGCTCAAAGTCACAGAGTTTGGTTGGTTCTGGATGGTTCAGAACCAAGACTAGCACTGAGGTCTGGTTCCCAGTCCAGTGCTTTCCCCCTGTTTCCAGGTACCATCCCATGCATTTTTTTTCCCCTTCTCCAAAGCACAGTGAAATTCAAATTTTCAGAAGCCAATCTGAATTTTAAAAGTAGTACTGAATTATAACCCAAAATGTAAAATAATAAGCATGCATCCATGCTGATATGAAAAATTGAATAAATAAATAAATGAGAAAGAAATGCTTTGAATTTCACTCTACCTAAACAACTCAAAAACAGCTAGGAATTCTTGATGACATATGTTTGTGGTCCCACGCTGAAAGCTAAATAGAGAAAAGAACTTTATCACTGGTCCAGTTTTCCAACAGGATTCTTATCTTAATGTATTGTCTCAGGGGCTGACAACAATTCAAAATTTCTTCTGCTTTATGGACATTTCTTGGAAGTTCTTGACCTTTTTTAATTGTTGAGGTTTAACTTCGTTTACACTTACTTTATATTTCATATCTTTTGGCACTCTTTGGAGTTTTACTTTAGTATATGTTCTCTGTAGAACGTTATTTTAAATGAGAAGAATGACTTTCAAGGCTTTTAGGCTTTGGGGATGCTTCTATAATTTTTTCAAAACTTAAAACTCTCTTTCCTAGCATGGTGTTCAGCTGGAATGTGAAGAAAAGAGAGTAATAACTGTGGTAATATTTTTTTTAAAAACATGGCAATGTCTTAGGGGTTTGGGGGTTTTCATGGAAAGTGGATTAAAAATTCTCAATTAATAGAATCAGCACTTGAATTCATGATTCAGTTGTGCTGTGGTTCAAAAACAATAAAACTGAGAAAATGTATTTCCAAATTTAGCAGCAATTGTAGCAATACACAACATTTGTAAAGGGCATTTTCATTTTCAAAGTCCTCTTATCTATGTTTTCTTCCCAGAGTCTCATGAAACCCAGTGAGATTGCTATTATTATTAATCTTTTATAAGTGAGGAAATTGAAGTTAGACTGAAGTTTGCTTAGTTAGTTGTGGGATGAACTGGGACACCACCATTCTGTGTTACCTTGAATCCTCAAAAGGAGAGGATTATAGAGTGATGTCACCGAAATGGTGGAGTAGAAGCAAGCTGGCTTCACTACCCCCAACAGAAAGCCAAAAACAAATATAAAGCATCAAGATTATCCCAGAACTCAAATATGAGGATAAAACAGTTCCTGGGGTTACAAAGAAATTTAAAAAACACTGTGCAGACAGTAAGAGACTCGGACTCTTATATCTGTGACACCCTCCCTTCAATCTGCCAGGTATCAAGTGTACGGAAAATTCCCCCCACAGACACACACTCATGGTACACAACCAGTTTCTGTACCGTCTTGAATTCCTTGGCAGAAGACCTGTCCCTGCCTCAACCCACAGGAAAGAGAGGATTATAGTGAGACAAAATCCTGCTAATATATCAATAACCACTGCTTTGATATATACTATAATACAGATTAATTGATTCTTCTTAGATATGCCACCTCCATCAAAGTGACAACAAAACACATTCAATAGTTTAGTATGACAATAGAAGATGAAACAAGATCAAGACCAATAGTGGCCATTTCTTATCATTTCTACCCACATTTCAGAAGCAGAAAGAAAAAAAATCATTATAAGGCACAAGTCTACTATAACGTAATGAGATAATAGATTAAATCTCTCAAGGATACTTTTTTTAAAAAGAAAGATCCCAGTGCCCTAAAAAGTACCTCACATAAAAATTGGCATTCAGTCATTATTTTTTAAAAACAGGGCAGTAAGTGATATAATGTGTTGGGGGGAGGTGATTTTGGACTCAGATTCCAGCCTCTGGGACTTATTAGTTGAGATGTTTAATTGGGATGTTAAAATTTTTACAAAGCTGGCCAGGTACAGTTGTTCACGCTTGTAATCCAGGAGGATCATTTGAGGCCAGAAATTTGATACCAGCTTGGGCAACATAGTGAGACACAATCTTTATGAAAATAAAATAAATTAAATAAATTTTACAAAGCTGTTGTATTAAAAATGAGAAAATTTATGTCCCTTGCATAATATACTATCTGGTACTCAATAATCATTATATTTTTGTTTATATTATTATTAAATGAATGTCCAGTTCCCTGGCTTAGAGAATCTATAGATAAATACCTTCTTTTCCCTGGAGTAGAAAATGTCAACCTTGAGGTTTGTTCTTTCTTCATACTTGCTGTCATCCAATGCTTTCAAAATTAATGTACCAAAGAATTACTTGTTTAATGCTCATGAAACCAATTTGTAGGCTATTTACTTGGAAATGAATTCCATGGAGGGGAAAACATCAGGCAATAGGGCAGGAGGAGAATTTCCTCTACATATGATATTAAGGAAGTGTTACAGGTATTGAACCAGCAGGTACTTCAGATGAAGAAGTACATGCCTTTCAAATAATAACGAGAGCCATGTGAAGCAGAACGATGGAGACAAGTCCAATTTGTTAAACAATCTTAAGATGTATAGGTGTGAGTAAGACTTCAAACATATTCAGCCTCTGCTTTCACACATGAAAGGAGTTTTATTCCAGTAACCATGGTTACTTTATGTACCACAAAGATACTCATATAGTGAAAGAGACGAGTGAAGAGTAAAGTTAAAACCTATTGATATATAATGCAGAGACTGAGAACATAATGAAATTTCCTTTTACTTTGAAGATTTAGATCTGCATGGACACTAATCTAATTATTTCTGTGTGTGTGTGTGTGTGTATATATATATATATATATATATTTTTTTTTTTTTTTTTACCTGTATCAGGACTATACTTTGACCAGGTAGATAGTAATGTCTTATAATCTAAAATTACAAAGCTTCTCATAATGAAAGTATACTGACTAGCAGTAGGATAACGGGAATCATTGGGGGAGTAGCAATTTGAGAATAAGAGAGAAAAATTAATTAAGCATAGCATATAAATATTAAGAAACAATACAAATCCCAATGCTTATGAGGAGGACATACAATTATAATTAAGGATAAAAAACCAAATACAGGAAGTCCTCCCCACCATAAAGAAATAAGTGAGTCTAAAAAGATGAATTGTGTTACTGTATGGTTAATGAATCATTCAGTGCAAGCCTGTGCAGCTAGCTGGCTAGAGGTTTCAGAAGTCTGGCTGTGGGATCTAAACCCATTCGTGTCCTTGTTACGGTTTAATATCACCTGGTTGTACCAGAGCAGTTGTCTGCTCTGGCTTAAATATTGATGGGAATGATTCTGTGCTCCATAGATGATTTTAAGAATCTTTCTGTTAGATGGTGCCCCTTTTGTCAATCCAATTTAGGAAAATTGACCCAAGAAACACTCAGATCAGAAGGGCACACTTTCTACCTCTGCTTCCCAAGGTGGGGTTCCCTCCCATTTTTGTAGAAGGTAAAAATTTTAGAAAGGCACTTAAAATCAGCTAAAACTCTCACTAATATTGCTTAGTCAGTTAACGCTCCTACTCTCCACAATGTCTATTTTTTATTTAAAAATTATTGAACTAAAGTATTTACATAGTAAAAAGGCAAAGGGTATAGGAAAGTTTACAAAGAAGAAGAATGATCTCTTATTTCACACCATACTACCATCTAGTGCTCCCTGATGGGGCTCTTTAATTGTTTCTGTTTTTAGCTCTTCTAGAAATGATCTTTATAATTCTAAATAATATTCTTGACTTATCAAATTAAGATGAGTTTTATGTCCATCTTCTATGAAATATGAGAATTAGTTCATTATATACTATGCCCCACCTATTTCCCATATTCTACATCCAATGTTTGATAGTTATATTATTAATCTAAGTTTTTCTCTTGGTTACTTTTGTAACTTCAAATAATGTATTTATATTTCTAGTCTTATTCTAGTAGGAACAAGAGACTCTTTAGTTTGAATTCCAACCTTTATTTAAGATAACAATATTACACTCCTGAAAAGAGGAAAACCAGCAACAGAAAACAAGTATAAGCCAGTATAAAACAAATAGAAATATGATAGATTTAATCCCAAACATTAAAATAATCACATTAAATGTAAATGGTCTAAACATTGCAATTAAAAACAGAAATTGTCAGATCAAATAAAAAAATCAAGACCCAACTATATAGTGCCTACAAGAAACCCACTTTAATTTTAAAAACTATTTTCTCAGCTTTATTGAGGTATAACTGACAAGTAAGAATTGTATATATGTGAGGTATACAGTGATGATTTGATGGTGAAATAATTACCACAAATTAATTAACACATCCATCACCTCACATAGTTACCAGTGTGCATGTATGTGTATGGGCAGAGGGGAATGAGGACACTTAAGTTCTACTCTTTTAGCAAATTTCAAGTATACAATACAACATTTAACTATAGTCACTATGGTGTACATTAGATGCCCAGAACTTATTCATCTTATCACTAAGTTTGTACCTTTTGACCAACATCTTCCCGTTTCTGCCACTCTCCTGCCCCTGGCAACTACTGATCTACTCTCTGCTTCTATAAATTCAACCTTTTTAGACCTCATACCTATCAGGATGACTATTATCAAAAAGATAAGAGCTAACAAGTGTTGGTGAGGATGTGGAAAAAAAGGGAACTTTTGTACACTGTTGGTGAGAATGGAAATTGGTACAGCCATTGTGAAAAACAGTATGGAGATTGGAGATTCCTCAAAAATTTAAAAATAGAATTATCATATCATCCAGAAACTCACTTTAAATATAAAAAGATTAAAAGTACCTGTAAAAGGATAGAAAAAGATATATCATGATGATACTAATCAAAAGAAATCTGGAGTGGCTATATTAATATCAGACAAAGTAGATTTCAGAGAAAAGCATATTACCAGGGACAAAGAGGCCACTTTCATAATAATAAAGTAATAAACTAATCAAGAGGATATCACAGTTCTAAATGACTATAGATCTAAAACAGAGCTTCAGATATATGAAGTAAAAATTGATAGAACTCCAAGAAGAAACAAATGCCCACAATTATAGTCATAGACTTCAATATATTTTTCTCAATTATAGATAGAACAAGAAGAAAAAAATCCACAAGCATAATAGAAGATATAACCTAATCAACCAACTAGACCTAATTGACATTTAAAAAATAAACCACTGAACAACAGCAACAAGTGCACATAAAACATTTACCAAGATAGATCATATTCTGGGTCATAAAACATGCATTAATGAATTTAAAAGGATTTAAATTGTACAAAGTATGTCATCTGACCACAATGGAATTAAATGAGAAATAAGTAAAGAAAGATATCTGGAAAAATCCCCAAATATTTGGAAACTAAATATATTTATTGGTAGAGCTGCTGTAACAAAGGACCACAAAATAGGTGGCTTAAACAACAGAAATTTATTGCCTCACATCTCTGGAGGCTAGAAGTCCAAAATCAAGGTGTCAGCTAGCTTGGTTCCTTCTGAGGGCTGTGAGGGAGAATCTGTCCTATGCCTCTCTCCTAGCTTTTGGTGGTTTGCTAGTAATCTTTTGCATTCCTTGGTTTATGGAATCATAACTTCAATCTTTACATGGAATTCTCCTTGTGTGTATGAGTCTCTGTGTCCGAATTTGCCCTTTTTATAAGGACACTATAAGGACACCAGTCATATTGAAATACGGCTCACTCTAATGACCTCATCTTACTGTGATCATCTGCAAAGACCCTATTTCCAAATAAGGTCACATTCACTGGTTTTGGGGACTGGAATTTCAATATATTTTGGGGGCTAAATAATTTAACACATAACACTCAATAACATACTTCTAAATAAACTTTCTAAATCTAAATGATTTCAAAGAAGAAATCCTTAAGAAAGTATTTGAAAATGAATGAAAATGAAAACACAAAATACAAAAATTTGTGGGATATTCTAAAGCAATACTTGGAAATTTTTAGCACCAAGTATTTATATTGGAAAATAAGAAAGGTCTCAGCTTCTACCTTAAGAAACTAGAAAAAGGGCTGGACAAGGTGGCTCATGCCTCTAATCCTAGCACTCTGGGAGGCCAAGGTGGGAGAATCACTTGAGCTCAGGAGTTCGAGACCAGCCTGAGCAAGAGTGAGACCTCATCTCTATTAAAAATACAAACATTAGCCAGGCGTCGTGGCATGCACCTGTAGTCTCAGCTACTCAGGAGGCTGAGGCAGGAGGATCTCTTCAGCCCAGGAGTTGGAGGCTGCGGTGAGCTATCATGATGCTACTACACTCTAGACCAGGCCAACAGAGTGAGACTTTTGTCTCCAAAAAAAAAAAAAAAAGGAAACTGAAACCCTGCAACCCCCTCCTCACTCCTTCCTATCTAAAAAATAAAAAAAAAAGAAGACAGAAGAAAAGAGATAATAAAAATGGGAACACAATGACATGTACAATAGAAAACAGAAAAGCCAAAAGCTTGTTACTTGAGAAGATCAATAACACTGATAAACCTCTAGCCAGACTAATCAGGAAAAAAAGAGAAGACACAAATTATCAATATCAGGAATGAAAGGAGACATCACCACATAGTCTACACAGATTAAAAGGATAATAAGGAAAGATTATGAATAACTTTATACTGATAAATTCTTCTATAACAAATGAAATGGACAAATCCCTTGAAAAATGCAAACTTACAAAGCCCACTGAAAAAGAGTTAGGTATCCTCAATAGCCATGTATCCGCAATATATCTATTATTTTTTTTTAAATCTTAAACCTGCCAAATTTTCATTCCTTTGTAGTTATCCCATAGTTGTTGTTTTATTTTTCCTCTCTCTCTTTCTAGAGAGTCTTCCAGATTTCCTTCTTTCTTCTTTGTAGTGGAAAATTTCTTTTCCTTCTAAACATCTATTTCTCATTCTCTATCTTTCGAACAATCTCCTATTTCCATTGGAGATACATTGGTTTAAGGAATACTTACTTTTCTCCAAGATCCATGGGTCAAACATGAAGTAGGACAAGCTAGTCAGAACCTTTCATCTTTCTGGCCACGGTTATCTGTTCATGGGTGGGTGCCTCATCTATGCCTGTTCAAGCTCAGTGAATGTAAACTCTGAAACACAAACCCTTTCTCCCATAGACTCTGTAGTATGCAAATATGAAACCTGGAACTTCTGATACTGTTTTGCCACTGTGGGGAAAGCCTGTCTGGGAAGAATGCTGACTCCTGAAGAAAGCATGACATTTGGTCAGGTAAGCTCTCTTTCTCCACCACAAACTCAGCAGATAATTTTCCTTTAATTTCAAAGAAGAAATAGAAATTATTCAATGGGAACTTAATTGACTGCCCATCACAAAATTTACAATGGCAAAATGTCTCTTCCTCTCTAAGCCCCAGGTCTCTCCTGTGCTCAAAATTCCAGATCTTTCTTCATTAGCATTCAAACGTACTTAAACTCTGCCCAATTAAAAATGTCTCATTCTATCTGATTTTTGCATCCAACTGTCGCTCTATTTTCTCCTCTCCCTTCTCATCCAAATTTCTCAAAAGAATGCTCAATACTTACCATTTCTATCTCTTCACTATTCTCTCACATTTCACATTCTGATTCAACATCTCCCATATGATTAAAATTACTTTTATCACCAAGATTATTGGTGACCCCCATCTTTCTAAATCCAATGGACTTCTCAGACTTCTGACAACATTTCACCACCTACATTTGACACTATTGTCCTCTCTCTTGAAATACTCTCTTTGTTTTATGTACGCTATACCTCTCTGGTCACGCTTTAAGCCCCTCTCCTTTTAATCAACTTTTAAATGTTAGAATTCTTCAGAGACTGGCCCTCAGACCTCTTCTTAGTCCTTATTCTTTCTAAATGACCTCACCAACTGTCCTGGTATGGTATTTTTATCATCTATATGTCAATGGCTTCAAACTGGTTCTCTCTCCTGAACTCTAGATAAATGTATTGTCTCACAGGTATATTAAACTAATTGTATCTAAACTTGAACTCATAGTTTTCTCTTCCTAAATCTGCTTCTCTGTTAGTGTTACCTGTCTTAGTAGATATCCTCTATAATCTTTCCTAGTGCTAAAGGCAGAAAACCCAAGAGTCAAAATTTGATGACTCCCCTACCCCTCATCAAGTCCTGTCATAGGAGTAAGAGAATGAAAGAATCATACCATAGGAGGTTGTAAACTGAGAGAGGGACTTCAGAATCCAAAATTTTAAAAAGTTATGTTTTAAAAAATGACAAGGAGCATAGAAGGCTTAAAGTAGATAGGGAAGTGAAGGCCACTGGGTTGAGATTGTTAAGACAACTATGAGATTAACATGTAGGAAGTTTCTACATCTTTCTAGGAAAAAAAAACCCTTAACCATCTGCATATATTTAATCAAAGAATAGACATGAATTTTTCTTAATTAATGTTTCCTTGGCACTCAATGTGTTGCCAGGGGTTAGTGGACATATATTTCTAAATGATTTCCAGCAACATACAAACAAATCCTGAGACAAATAGTGACATTCTTTACTGTTTAGTATTAAACTGCATACCTCCTTTTTCCAATTAGGAGAAAGTGATTTCTTTCTCCTAACCTTGCCCTTTGAAGGTAGAACTAATTTAAAGCTCTGGTCTCTTAGCAACCATAGCTGATTCACACACTTAGTGTGGATAGTAGATGTGCTTTTCTGAAAAGATTTGAAGTTACTATCTAAGCTTCCCAGAGTATGCTTTTAAAATGTACTTAAACAGCATATAGCAAGCTATTTTAATGGAGATAAGAGTACTTTCATCTCAGTCATCATACCCTATTCATAGTCTTTATGACGATTAAATCTGTTCCAAGTTTCTTGACTGCCCACTCTTACCTAGCTGCAGTAGTAAAACACATATTTACTTGCTTTAATTCAGACATTTGTATTCTAATTTAGTCTTCTATGCCACTCACAATAAAGTTTTAGTAAATTGTGTTTCATTATGACACTGTGTTCTTCTAGCCACTATACTAGTTGATGCACAAGTACATTCTAACTAAGGGCCTACTCCCTTGTTCAGGACTCAACTTCTTAACTTCTTAACTCAAGAGTGACAACCTTCACTAAAAATCTCTTGTCATACCCAAGGTTATAAATTACAGTAGTAAAAGAAGTTGCCAAAAGTGGCACAGTAAGCTGTTTGCAGGAAATTTAGTTTTGGCCAAGTGTTTTTTGTTGTTGTGGCTTTTCTCCCTTTTTACAGGCCAGAAATACAAATTCATGTAATTGCTTTCAACATACATCAGTGAGAGGAAGGTCAAAAGTTCTCAGGTTTGATTTTTGTGTTTACCCCACAGGCTGCAACACTTAGGGACTTTCAAAATGATTGACTTTGATTTCTTTTATTTTCCTCCAAATAACAAATATTATAAGTGCTTGGTCAGTAGTTTAAGGAAACTATTAATAATAGAAACATCTTACAGTGATGTGGAGAAAGCACAAAGCACTGGAGAGAAAAGTCAAGCAATTTTTCAAACAAGCTTGAGGATAGAACTCAAAACTGAGAAGGAAATTCATTAGCAAATAAAGTTCTTCCCAAATGTTAGAGGCTTCTTAGGACCATTTGTACCTTTTGGCTCTATTCAGTCACCTACATTCATGTTCCTTTCATCTTTAACTAGAGCATTTTCCAATCATACTCCTTGTTGATAACTCTAAATAAAAGACATGAAACTCCCTTGGTCTACCTTTGTTCACTTTTGGCTCACCTGATTTAAATTATGAGCTATCTCTTGCACAGGCCCAGGTACACCATAGGCACTTTCTATGGTTTGGATGTTTGACCCTCCAAACCTCGTGTTGAAATTTGATCCCCAATGTTGGAGGTGGGGCCTAATGGGAGGTTTGGGGGTCCTGGGGGGTGCATCCCTCATAAATAGATTAATGCCCTCCCTCAGGGGTCAGTGAATTTTCACTCTATTACTTCCCAAGAGAGCTGGTTGTTTAAAAAGAGCCTGGCACCTCCCCACCCCCTCTTGCTTCCTCTCTAGCCATGTGATCTCTGCACACGCCAGCTCCCGTTCACCTTCTGCCATGAGTGGAAGTAGCCTGAGGCCCTCACCAGATACCAATGCCCAATCTTGAACCTTCCAACCATGAGAACCATGAGCTATATATACCTTTTTCTTTATAAATTACCCACCCTCAGGTATTCCTTTATAGCAACACAAAATGGACTACTGAGACAGCACTCATTAAATATTTATGGCATAAATGAACTCATCTTTCTGAAATACCAGTGAGATAAGTTTCTGTAATGTATCATCTTGTGAGACAACATACAAAATTAGTCATAAAACATAAATACATAGTTAACAAATCATTAAAAGCATTCGTGTGTCTTCCCTCCACGTCAAAACCTAGAATGAGATCTGACCCCTAGAAGCCTTCCACCTGTCTCTTCCTGATTATAATCCCAACTTACCCCCTGCCTTCCATATTGCCAATAATTGTTTAATGTGGCCTATTTTTGAAATCTGTGTCAAAAGGACCATACAGTATTAGCCTAGCTTCTTTAGCTCAGTCTTTTGTGTTTAAGACTTACCCATTCTGTTGTATGGAGATGTCATCCATTCATTTCTATCTCAATAGTATATTATGGTATGGACCTACCTCCATTTGTTTATTAGTTCTACTATTGGGTTGCTCCTATTTGGAGCTTCTACTAACAATGCTATTGCGAACATTGTAGGGCATGGTTCCTGATGCATGTAAACATGCATTTCTGTGGGTTATAGAGACCAGGAAAAGGAATTTTTAGGTCATAGATTGTACACATTTTTAGCTTTACTGTCAGACATTATTGTAAAGTGATTTTACAGTGTGTACTCTCATCAACAGTGCATGAGAGTTCTCATTGCTCCACAACCCTGTTAATAATTGGCAATGCCATATATTTTTTAAAATTTACCATTCTCATACAAGTGCATTATCAGATATTTTATTTTTGCCACTCTAATGGGTATGTTGTGATATCTCATTATAGTTTTAATTTTCATTTTCCTAGTTACCAATGCGATTGAGCACATTTCTTTTTTTTTTTTGAGACAGAGTCTCACTTTGTTGCCCGGGCTAGGGTGAGTGCCATGGAGTCAGCCTAGCTCACAGCAACCTCAAACTCCTGGGTTCAAGCGATCCTACTGCCTCAACCTCCCGAGTAGCTAGGACTACAGGCACGCGCCACCATGCCCGGCTAATTTTTTCTATATATATATTTTAGTTGTCCATATAATTTCTTTCTATTTTTAGTAGAGACGGGGTCTCGCTCTTGCTCAGGCTGGTCTCGAACTCCTGACCTTGAGCGATCCACCCGCCTCGGCCTCCCAGAGTGCTAGGATTACAGGCGTGAGCCACCGCGCCCGGCCAGCACATTTCTACATACTATTTCCTCTATTGGGATGTGCCTGTTTGGGTAGTTTTCCCATTTTTCCCTTGCATTTTCTATCTTTTTCTTATTAATTTTCAAGAGGTCTTTATATTATATATTCAATAGGAATGTTGATTTTAATTATCTAGTTCACCCTCACCAGAAGCTGGAAGCACTAATGTGTGTATATTTTGTCTGTACATACTTTACGGTCTCAATTTCCTTGGTGGTTCATAGTGACCTGTAAAATTGAAAAAGATTAAAGTAATTCACCAAAATCTATTTAATCTTGAACACACCTGCTATTTTAATTTCTATGCAGTTCTATTGTCAACATTTTCTCTCTCTTTTTCATACATGTGATAAGTTTACCTAGCAACCATTTGTTCACTTGGAAATCTCTATCAATCAGTTTATCTTATATTTCTGTGGGTGTTCTTCATGTCAGGTGCCAGTGACAGGGCTGCTAATTGTTCACTAAAACCCATTCTCTCCTCCTGTGCAGTAGCAGAGGCGTACCTGTCATGACCACCGAAGTACAGCCTACTTTCCTCAGCCCTCTGTGCATCCACCTATAGCTCTGTGACTAAATTTTTATGTATTGTATATAAATATAAAGGATGTGTGTAACATACAGGGTAAAATCTAAAATGTTGCCTCTGTGTTCATCAAGTTTATTTCCGCTGTAAAGCATAAATAAAATCATAAGAACCTGGACCCCCCCCCAAAAAAAAATCAGTTTATCTTATCTTTCCCAAGTACAAGGACAAGTTAAATTATATTTTTCAATAAAGCCAAGTTTAAAATATGTGTAATATTAAGTTAAAAGAGACGGTACTCTAAAGTGATTAGCACATAAGAACTCAATAATATTAGCAATTAGACTCTATTTTAAAAAGAGCATTAATATTATTTTCCTAAATCCTGATTCCTTAAATGTAATCTATGTGTCTTGTTAGAGTTCTAGGAACCAGAACTTTGATTAACCAGAATATTTTATTTCATCTAAAAAATTGCATAACTATACTCTCTTTAAAAGTCTATAAGAGCAAAATCCTTAAATAGTCTTTTATATTTGACTCATAAAAATCCATTTTCATACATCTTCAACTGTCCTTTATTTTTGCAAACGTTCTTTCTATTTTTCCTCCTTTGGACCCCTATCAAAAGAGGAAGCATTTATCTGAGAACAATATCAGTCCTCCAGAGTTGCAGTCCCCAACCCCTAGGCAGCAGTCCAGTACGAGTCCACCGCCTGTTAGGAACCGGTCACACATTACCACCTGAGTTCTTCCCCAACCCCAGTCCCCATCCATGGAAAAATTGTCTTCCATGAAACTGGTCCCTGGTGCCAAAAATGTTGGGGACCACTGCTAGAGGACTTGGTTTAATATGGAATCTGCCTCCTGTTGGCTACATAACAAATTACAAAAGAATAGTCACACAAATGAAAACATAACTCACATCTCAATAAGTTATAAACCTCTTATTATTTTGTAACTTATTGAGCTAAAACTTACAAGACAAAAAAAAATTTCAGTAGTTAGCTGTAGAAGGCAATTTCTGGCAACTATCCCTAAAGATAAAGAATTCTAATAAAAAACAGTATTTCTTCTGATCCTCCTGGAGGGTTTCTGTTTGCTTTAGAATACATTTGGAACACAGTGGCACAAAGGGCTCCTATCATTGATGCCTCAGTGGCATCATTTGAAACCGTCCTGGAGGATGCTTATGGACTCCAGAAACTGCTTTAGCAGTTAGGTCCTAGGTTGCCCTCTTAAATATTTTACAAAATGTAAATGCTCAATGCTTCAATAGACACCATTAGTCTTATAGCAGTATAGGATCCTTTCATCACAAATGGTCTTTAAAAATCAAAGGTTTGCCATGCTCAATGTGAAGACCTGTAAGACTAACATCTGAAGTGCTTTAGTAACTGTTTCTAACTTACTATTTTAGCTCTAAGGCATCAGAATTTTATTTCTTTTTCTTTTCAGAGAACAAATTTTATAATGGATTTAAATATGTCCTCATACAAATTCAGCATAAAATGTATTCAGAAAATGTGCAGAGACTCTTTGAAAAGTATAGAGTTTGATGGGATTCATTCATCAACCATATGGAACTGACTGCTAGCAGTATATTATATAAATTTCCAGCTGCAACTGGAATATATGTACTATGACTGTATTGGGCCAAACTCTAATAGGACACAGGCAATCAATCTATTAATAAATTACTGAACTAAGAGTGAGAAAATATCTATGCTGAATTTACATTACTATTCTAAGTTTAGAAATGGTAAGTTTTTTATCATGAAAAGAAAATGTAATGACCCAAATACATTCTACTGATGGCATTCATGAAATGCCAAATGAATATGGTAATGGAATATTGCAACTATTAATTTGAGTGGGAGAGTTTCTAAACAACAAAACACAACAAAAATTAAATGTTTCATGGTAAATTAACTCACCTAAAACACAATTACAGACAGATATCAAAGTCTCCTTTACTAAATAGCAGAGAAAGGCTGCCTATTAAAGCCTGCCTGGAAGTGTCCACATCTTTTAAAAAAAAAGGGAGAAACTTTTCATGAGACACAAATGTAAAGGCTAAGAACTGCTAAATGACAAACGGAGGCACAATAAAATTTTGAAGAGTTTATTTGAGCAAACAGTGATTTATAAAATTCACTTTCTGGTGAATTTGGAGGCAGCTTCCAAACCAGAAGTGGTTCAGGGGCTCTGCTTTGGGAATGTAAGGAGAGGGTTTTCTAAGATGAACAGGAAAGTAAAGCAAAGACAATATTTGATTGGTTATAGTTATAGGGTTGCCTTATTTGTCTCTCCTGCTGAAAAGTCCCTTGTTAGATAAGTTAGTTGGTGACTTTTGATTGGTTAGCCTTAAGTTTCATTTTTCTTAATATCAGCATTTATAAAAAATAGTCCAAGTTAAGTTTTGCTTATGCTTGCAAATCAAACAAGCTTAAGGTCACTTACAATGTCTAACTGGCTTCGTCTGCTCAGGGATTCTTCAGGTCTGTTCACCATTTTAATTTACTTGAACAGAGTGTACACTTTGAGAGTCAAATTGCTCGGTTCCAATTTCAGTTTTTCTATTTAATAGGATAGGTCTTCAGGCAAATTATTGCCTTCTGGTCTTTATTTATTTCAAAAAATATATTTGAAATACAGCAGAGATACATAAAATATTAAAACACCATATATTTGTTTCTCAAAATAAACATGTTAAATTTGTATATATTTTAAAAGATAAAACCACAGAGATATAAAAGTTGAAGTGAAAATATGCTCTGGGAGGGCTGTACTTAAAACAACTCAAGAATTTGAATTTGGCACCAGTTGGCTTTTGGGCTAACAGGTTCCAGCTTACTGTCAAGAAGTAAGCAATATTGGGGCCAATATACAGGGGCCGTATTTGGCTCATTTGTATAACAGTGAGTCAAAATAAAACTGTACCTTTTTCCTTCTTTGTTCATAGCCTCAAACACTTTTCCAAAGTGGTTATTTTCCACATGAAACCCTTTGATGGCTAAGAACAGGGACTTTTGATTCAATCAGCCTGAGTCCACTTCCAGGCTGTATTCCAGCATTTTCTAGCTGTGAGATCTTGGGCAAAGTATATAAACAGCTTAAATATCAATTTTCTTATTGGGAAAGTGCAAATAATAATAGTTACCTTATGGTTTTGATATAAGAAATAAGTAAAAGTGGCCAGGCATGGTGACTCACACCTATAATCTGAGCACTCTGGGAGGCCAAGGCAGGATGATTGCTTGAGGTCAGGAGTTTGAGACCAGCCTGAGCCAAGAGTGAGACTGCTGTCTCTATTAAAAAAATACATAAGTAAATAAATAAAAATTTTAAAAAAGACATAAATAAAAGAATGAATGCAAAATATTGGCCTAGTGTCAAAAAGGTAGTAAGCACTCAATAAAATCTAATCATTATTATTATTTCTGCATATATTTAAGTTCAACCATATAAAGCTGCCATTTTTACTTGTCAATAATGGTCAAATATCAGCACTTATAGTTCAACTCAATGCACACCATGAAAACCCCTCTGATCTTGGGACCCAGTGGTTTATCCAACCAAGGCTTTGAGTCAATGAGCTGTAAGCCAGCATTTGCTTTCCTAACCTTAGCTAAATTTAGAATTCTTTGAACCTAAAAGCATTTACCATCTTGTACTACGTCTTTTATGATTGCAAGCAAGGCTCTTCTCTGCCAAATTGTCCCTGTGAGAAGCTGGGCTTTTGCTGCTGTCACCAAAGGGTGTGCAAACTACAGATATTGGCCAAGTTGGCTGCCACCTGTTTTTGCAAATAAAGCTATATTGGAACACAGCTATGCTTCTGGGAAAACACTGTTTCTCTACACTCACACAACACTTCTGACCCCAAATGTGTGGGGTTTTTCCACACTAAATAATTCTACAACTCTCTGGACACCAGCTAGATGTCCTACAATTCAACTCAATTCTGACGCTATCTACCTGGAGTTAGTGTCAAATCCCACAGCTTAAGGGCTCAGTCCAACAAGACTGCCCCCACTTCAGATGCCAGTCACAGGTCCAACCATCTCATACTTCTGACTGACCAGTGATAAATCAGGGGTTCCCACAACCTAATTCTTGGGTTTGATAATTTGCAAAGATGGCTCACAGAACTCAGGAAAACACTTTACTTAACGTTTACCAGTTTAGTATAAAGGATACAACTCAGGAACAGTCAAATGGAAGAGATGCATAAGGCAAGGTTAGAGGCAGGTGGGATGTAGAGCTTTTGTGTTCTATTTGGGTGCACCAATGTCCTAGCACCTTGATGTGTTCACCAACCTTGACATTTACCAAATCTCATTGTTCGAAAGTTTTTGTAGAGCTTAATCTCTAGCCCCTCCCCACCTTCCTAGAGGTCAGTAGTTGGGGCTAAAAGTTCCTATCCTCCAATCACTTGGTCTTTCTGGTGACCAGCCCCATCCTGAGGCCATCTAGGGGGCCCAGGCTTGTCACCTCATTAGCATAAACTCTAGTGTGATCAAAAAGAGATATTTATGAATAACAAAGCACACTCCTATTACTCAAGAAATTCCAAAGGTTTTATGAGCTCTGTGACAGGAACTGGGAACAAAGGCGAAATCTACTTCTGATTATACCACAACGCTCATTAATTCATGTATTATCTGTAGCTGCTTCTGCACTACCACAGCAAGTAGTTGCAACAGAAACAGTATGGTTCATAAAGCCCCAAATATTTATTATCTGGCCCTTTACAGACAAAGCTTGCTGACCCCTGGTCTAGACTACAGGTCTGCAAAGTAGAGTACATACCTCTCAAGGTGTTCCATTGTAGTAGGGAAAAAATTCAAACTTTTATTTAGGGTTATTTTTCTCTCTAAAAAAAGGATAAAATAGAATTTTCTTGTGTGTCATATATGGGCTCACACTGGCACCCTCTTTCCTTCCACCTGTCCTGTCCATGAAACATCTGGCAAGAGCACTGGGATCTCAGAATGGGGAGGAATGGACAGTGGCTCCTCCAGCTTCATTTTCTTGCTGTCAGCGTATGGTGACAGAATGACCTTTACAAATGCCTGTTCAGTTATGTCTGTGGATTATATTATGTAGTGGTAACTGATGTAAACCTCCCAAATGGACGAATGGCTTTGAAAGATACCAGTAAACAATAATATTAATAAGACAATGCAAATAATGCAAACACCAGAAAGAAAATATGATCTATATTAGTTACATGAGGAATGAAAACCAATCAAATCTGATGAAAAATCAGCTAAGTGAAATTCAGAATTACCAAGAAGATTATTTGAAATAAGGGTTTTCATGCAGTGTGATTAAGAGTGGAACTCATTAAGTATCTATCATATTTAAGATATTAGGAAATGAAATTATGAAGCATCCTAATTAGCAAGACTTCTAAAATCTATTTTGCTTCATCTGTTTCATATTAATTTGCAAATTTGCTTTCATTTATAATATATGTACTATATTAAACTGTGGTATATGCATATAATTTGAAAACAAATATGTAACCAAACATGTAACAGTAGGTAGATACTCAAATTTTCCTTTATTTTCCACTCAAGCAGTGCACAATAGATCAAAATTGGGCACCATTAGTCTAGGCTTCCGTATGGTGAAGCTTCTTTTGCAATGCCTGCATTTCACAGGGAAAGGATGGAAGCAGAGGTTTCTGTGGGATTTAGTAGCACAGAGTTCCTGATGGCATGATCGAGAGTTGTTTTGGTGAAAGTGGTGTTGGAAAGTAAGTAAATGATGAAAAAATTGAAGTAAAAAGTTCAGTTTAAAGGGAGAGGGAAAAGGGGACAGTTTCTGTGGGTGGGAGTGAGATAGAAATGGAGTCAAATGAGTTTTTTTTTCTTTTTTCTAGATGAGCGAGACTTGATCATGATTAAAGGCCAATAAAAAGGTCCCTTACTTAAAAATTAGCTGTGTTCTAATGTTAACACCATCTTATTCACATGTTGCAACACTGGCCCTCTTAAATGGTTAGATTATCTTCATCTGGTCCCTGTGTATGGCAGAAGAAATGGGTTGAAATAGTTAAGTAATAGCACATGCTCTCTAATAAAAATATATATAATGTACACATTTTACTTACAATTTCTCTCTATTCATATCTTGAATCCATTCACTATTCAACAAATATTTACTGAGCATGTACTATGTGCCAGACTCTAAGAGATGCTGGGGATACAAAGGTAAGCAAGATCAACAAGACCCCAGTGTACATTCTTGTGGAGAAAACAGACTGTAATCAGGTTAAAATAAATAATGTCATTTTAGGTAGGCCAATAAGCAGGGTAAAAGTATAGAGAGATTGCGATGACAGAGTGGGAGCATTTGAGAAGGAGTGGTCTAGGAAGGCCTTTCTGTGAGTCAATGGTGTCAGAGAACTGAATTATAAGAAGGAAGGAGGCAGCCATGGAAAGGTCTGGGAGGAAAGCATTCCAGGGTGAAGGACCATAAAGCACAAGTCTGATGCAGGAAAAATCCTGACAAAGATTTTAGGATTGCCCCCCCAAAAAGTGAATGAAGGAATAAGGGAAAGACCTGAAGTTGGTGAAGTGGATGGTGGCCAAACATGTAATGTGCCATGTGGAGCCTGATAAGGGATTTATTATACATGCTGTGGGAATGCAAGGTCATTGGAAAGTTTTAGGCAAGAGAATGACATAATTTTACCTGGATTTTCTTATGAACCTTGCTCAACTTTTACCAGTAACATCTCTTCCACTTGAACTTGAATAAAGGACCAACTTTGTTCCAAGGGTCCAGATGTCTATCATAACAGATTTTCCATGGGATTGGAGTCTTGCTTTGGTTACCCTTGGTGACCAATGTGTGCAGCCTTGGAAAGAGAAATTAGGGTGTGTGATTCTATCATGATGTCTGCCTATTGCCAACGTCCACTGAAAGCAGATAATTGAAGGGTGACATGAGCCACAGGGAACTGCCTTAGTGGTACTTTGCATCTGATTAAGTCAGGAGAAGCACCCCTGGCAGTACCAGGATATCCATTACCTGCTCCCTTGTTGATACATGAGGGAGAGAGACGGACCTATAAGAAGGGAGTTAAACATGACATTTAATTCAACTTGATATTGTATCTGACACCCTACGAGGTTGAATCAGCTACAAAAGAGATGTCTGAGAATCCCAGCCACATAGTACGTGTTTCTTAACAAGCTGACATCTCACAGAAAGACACATTAAACTGGTGGAGTGGATTTGGAACTGTGGGCTTCTGGCTTGTAATATGTAAGAACATTTGTAATCATCCCTTCCTCTCCAACCTGGTTTTGTTTTATTCATTTTGCATAAAAGTTTGCCCCTCACTTTAGATTTAAATCTGTTCATGAAAAGTATGCCTCAGAGCTGGCTTCTGACATTATTGTGTGGCTTTTACAAGACAAAGCTCATAGTCCTTGTAATTAAATTTCTACAGAAAAAATTAACAGACCCAGAAATTATGGAATGGCCCTCGAAATGTCAACAATGCAGTGGGAATATGTGACCTGTATCAATTCAGCCTAAGAATGCACATGGTGCTTCTAACCTCAATGTTTCTGATTCTCTACAACACAAAAGGGGATTCTTCTGGAACTAGTCTCAGACATAGATATGTGTTTAATGGTAGAATTATTCAGTTTAGTAGCTACTATAGTCAGAATATGCCCCACCAAAATGCATACGTTGAAATTTAATCACCAGTGTAATAGTATTAAAGAGGTGGGGTCTTTAGAAGGTGATTAAGTCATGAGGACAGAGCCCTCATGAATGGTATTAGGACCTTGTAAAAGAGATGCAGGGGAGCTGTTCTACCATTCTACCATGTTAAGATGCAGCAAGAAGGCAGTGTCTATGAGAAATAGGTCCTCACCAGATACAAAGTCTGCTGGCACCTTGATCTTGGACTTTCCAGCCTTAGAACTTTGAGCAATAAATTTCTATTTATAAACTACCCAGTCTAAGGTATTTTGTTATAACAACAGTACAGACTAAGATAGTAACTAACAGGGAATGCAGTGGGCAAGGGAAATGCTGGCGGGGCAATCCTTTACAGACTGCTCAAGATCTCTTTCTCTGTGTGTTGTGAAAGATGATGGTTGGCAGTTAACGAATACCATTTTTTGAGACAGTTCTGTGTTCAACCACAAGATTTCTTAAGGTTTACCAGCTTGTTCAGTTTATTTTCGAGAATTGTTTCTCTTCTTTCCTGAAAGAGAACATTTCTCCAGTTCTAATCATCCTGACAATAGTCCTGGAAAAATGAGTTGTTAAAATACACTGCTGGGCTGCCAAGAAAGAAAGTAATCTACAAAGGTCAAGGGGAAGGGGAAGTGGGAATCTCAGGAATTGAGGAAGGCTCATCTGGCTTTCACCATAAGGGTATCTGATGACCCTCAAGTTCTGTTTCAGAGGCTGCATGGGGTCAGGGAAATAAAAAATAATGCTTAGGGAACACAGAAGTGAAGACGTTAATAGGAGAAACCCCCATAAAGCCAGGACCCTGAAGAGCTACACCCTTAGGGTTAGAGTGAACAAGAAATAACCCCATAACGCAGAGAAGACAGCTCAGAAACTTGCCTGCCTCCACCTTTTCCCTGGATAGAAGGAGAGAAGGGAACCAGGCATATTGATACCATGGAATACTATACAGCAGAGAAAATGAATACACTACAGCTACAAGCACCAACCTGGGTAAACCCTCACGAATATAACACTTATGAAAAAATAACAAGTTACAGAAGAACACATGTAGTATGATTCCATTCCTGTAGAGTTATACAACACCAGTTACATTGAGTTAAGGGCCCACTCTAGTATGACTTCATCTTAACTAATTATGTCTACGATGACCATATTCACAAATGGTTCATATTCTGAGATACTGGGAGTTAGGACTTCAACATACCTTTTTGGGAGACACAATCCAATCTATAACAGCATAGGACAGTCCCCCACAGCAAAGAATTATCCTATCTAAAATGTCAATAGTGCTACTATTGAGAAACCCCGGAGTGAAGCAACAAAGAAATCAAGGGAATTATTAACACCTAATTCTGAATACTTTCAGGGGGTGGGGGTATAGAGGAAAATGACACTGGAAAGAGGCACATAGAGTACTTCAAAAATCCTAGAATGTTCTCTATCTTCAGCTTAGTGGTGGGTACATAGATATGCACTTTATTATCCTGAAATATACTTATATATTACATATACTTTTTGCCTGTATGGTTAAATATTTTTAAGATAATAAAATACAAAAATTATGAATATACAATGAGATTATGAGTAAAGAAATAGGCATGGAAGAAATTGGGCCTTTTTAATGAATTCATCCATTCATTCATTTATTTTAGGTTCATATGAGGTTATATTTGAATGTGTTATTTTGGTTTCAGCCAGGAGTAATGGAAAAAAAATACTCCATACAGTAATAGCCAGGTGTAAGCTACCTCAGGGCTGCTTCTTATAACCATGCCACAGGTTTTCAGGATTCTCCAGTTGTTGGGAATCCCTGATCCTGCCAGCTCACTGCTCTATTCAGCTGTAGTTTAATTCCTGAGAAAGAGGTGACAAACTACAGACACATGCATACCTTTCACTAGTGGGCTCCTCTCCCAGACCCTGAAGCAGCACAGTACAATGGATAAGAGCATGAGATCTGGAGGTAGGCTGCCTGGGTTTGCATCTTGTCCCTGTCACTTGCAGAGTGGTCAAGTTGATCTCTCTAGGCCTGTTTTTGCCATTGTAAAATGAGGATATTAATAGTACTTACTAGTAGAATTGTTCTGAAGAAGAAATGAGATACTGTGCGTAAAATTTTGTAAAAGTAGTGGCATATGTTGAACACTTAATAGTGTTAGTTATCCTTCCCCTCCTCCTCCTCATCTTCATCATAATCATTATCGTTATTATCCCTTCCTTTTCTCCTCCTTTGATGAGGTAATTGGGCAATATATGAACCTGTCTTTTCATCCTTCTTATTCTTAAAAGCAAGACAAGAAGCATACCCTAGCAACCAGTTCCTCTTTGCTCCTTAATTGGCTCCCAGAATCTCTTCTCATAGTAGAGGAATTCTCCCAAGGCCCGTGGCAACATTCAAGCAGCATAGAGGTATATATAGAGAGAAAGATGATGAAGAAGAGAATCTCTTTATCTCCTCTGACAAACACCCTGCTCTCCAGGATGGGATGCTGCACACCGTGTGTCCTTAATGACTCATGGTTCTCTTCACATACCCCCAAGTTCTGTTTCTCCATGGAGGGTGGAATTGTGAAGATTGGGAGGTATATTAGTTAAAATTTGGCTAGCTGCTGTAACAAATCACAAAGTATGAAATGGCTCAAACACAAAAGAAGTGTATTTCTCCATCAAGTAAAATCAAAGAGGGGTGCTCCTAATTGGCAGGAAGCTTCCCTTTCAACTTGTGGCTCTGCCATCAACTCATGGATCTTCATCATCTTCAACACATGGATTCCAAGTTGCTGAGCTCATTTGCATCAAGTTGGCAGAGGAAAGTGTTTAGAAGATCATACAAGAAGAGATTTTTAGGGACCAAGTCTGCATGTGACACATGTCATTTCTACTCACATTCCAGTGGTTAAAATATAGTCACATGACCACACCTAACAGCAAAGGAGACTGGGATAGGTAGACTAGTTAGGAAGATGATGATGGGATTTGGTGAACAGCTAGCTTGGGAAGGAACGAGGGGATGTTATTGAATAACATATGCCCAGTGCAAATCACACATTTTACAGAATTGCAGTGGTAGAGTGCTATATTTTGAATGTGTACCCCAAATTTCATGTGTTGGAAACGTAATTCTCAAATTCATATGTTGATGGCATTTGGAGTTGGGGCATTTGGGAAGTAATTAGGATTAGATAAGGTCATCACTGTGGGGCCCCTATGATGGAACAGGTGACTTTATGAAAAGAGGAAGAAAGACCTGAGCTGGCATGTTCTTGCCTTCTTGCCATGTGTTGCCCTCTGCCATATTATGATGCAGCCAGAAGATCCTCACAAGATGCCAGCTATGGTTTAAATGCATCTGCTCCAAAATTTAGGTGTTGCCAATGTGATAGTATTAAGAGGTGGGGTCTTTAAGAGGTGATTAGGCCATAAGGGCTCCTCCCTCGCGAATGGGATTAAGGCCCTTATAAATGAAGCTTCATGCAGTGTTTGTCTCTAGCCTTTCCACCTTCCACCGTGTGAAGATGCAGCAAGAAGGCCCTCACCAGACAACAAATGCTGCTGCCTGGATATTGGACTTCCTAGCCTCCAGAAATGTGAGAAATAAATTTCTTTTCTTTATAAATTACCCACTCTGTGGTATTCTGTTATAGCAACAGAAAATGGATTAAACATGGAGGGAGGGGGAATGCCTGATTACTTGGAAAATCATTTGGAAGGCTTAGCTTAATGCACATTATGTGGAAGGATATCCTCTCCCCTGAAAACTGATTTCACTGCACAAGGGTAAACATAGGATTTCTGAGGGTTCATCAAACTTAACAGTCTGTCCAGAAGGGTACAATATGCTATTCTAAGAAAATCTGAATCATTTCATGTAATGATGCTACATAAGAGAAATTAAGATTTCAGCTGTTTCTGGAGCTTCATTAACTCCTCACCAGGGACAGGATGTTAACAGTATCGGTGGGGACTGAATAGCAGACATTCTCCTGGCATTTTCTGGTGCTTGTTAAGACTATAGGCAAGCAAAAGTGGGAAGGTCTCAGCAGTGGGAGGTCTTTGCATTTAACGTGGCACGACTCTGCCAGTTATGTTAGCTGCTTTTCTTACACTTGAGACACCTAGCAGCGTCAGCACCATCTGGGAGCTTGTTAGACACACAAAATCTCAGGCCCTACCCTAGACCTACTGAATCAGAATCTGTATTTTAGCATGATCTTCAGGGAAATGCTATGCAATTTAAATCTTCAGAATTGCTTCTGTGGAACGCTGATTCTTAAACTTGGCTGCACGTTGGAAGCACCTGAAAAGTTTGAAAAATGCCAATGTTTGGGTCCTCCTCAGGAGATTCTGTTATAATCGGTCTGAGCTATGGCCTGGGCACTGGAATTTATAAAGCTTCCCAGCTGGTGCTATTTTGCAATTAAGTTTGAGAACTAGTGCTTTAAACGGCTTGCTCTTTCTCACCAAAGTTTCTTGGTCATTGTGGGCACTTGTTTAAAGGACTCTTACAGTGTTTGTTTGCTATCTAATCCAACGGTCCAGGTCCATTCACCCTAAACTAACAAAGACTAGTGGTATTTGTGGATGATGTCACAGCTGGGAGCTATGTTCTTGCAAAAAGCCGGGGCTGGTGAACAATGCTTGTATGTTTCCCCTAAAGACCACTACAGGTACACCACCACCACCACCACCACCACCACCCCCCTCTCCCTCGTTGGCACAGGCTTGCATAAGAAAAAGGAGTTTCAAATGAGTTTTTTTCCTATTCCTGTGCATAATTTTCTCAGAACACATAATTGATATTATGGTCCAATTTGGAAACAATTGCACATTTCAGTTTTGAATTCTGTATAGAAAAAGATTATTGGCTTTTTTTTTATCTCATAAAATATTCTAATAATGCTAAAGACACTCCTTTTTAAAAATTTCACACTCTGCCCCAATCCCATCATATGTTTAATAAACAAAGCATTAACCTGGGTTGCTATGACTGCCCAGTAAAAATGAAAAATGTACAAGAAGATTGCCCTTGGTTTAAAAGTTTGCCTGCATTTATTCTTATGTTGTGTTGCTCTGTGTTGTTTTTATTCACTGTAAGCTAGCTGAGTCTAGAGCAGTGGTTTATCTGTGGACCCCAAGCCAGCATCATCATTATCCCCTGAGAACTTTCTAGAATTGCAAATTTTGTCCCACCTCAGGTGTTTTAATAAGCTCTTCAGGTGATTCTGGTATACATTCAAGTTTGAGAATTGCTGACCTAGGGGTTAAGGGCTCAGGGGAGAAAATCCCACCAAATTCTGCCCCCTTCTGTCCATGTGACTTTGGGCAAGTTTGTTAACCTTTGTGAGCCTCAGTTTCCTCATCTGTAAAGTAGCAACAATAGTAGCCTTTAATCTGTGGAGTTGCTGTAACATTTACATGTGATAAGGAAAGGAAAGTAGTTTGTGGGCATATAGACAATGTCCAGTGAATGTTAACCATCATTACTTGCTGCTATTCATTTATATATTTCTTTATTTCATAAATAGTTTTCTATTAAGCACATTCCACATGTCAGTAGAATTGTCTTAGGTACCACAGATCTGAAGTGGGACAAGGCCCCCTACTCGCCCCCCAAGGGAGTTGTGATCTAATGGAAATGTCAGACAGGAAAAGCAGAGAGTTCCTAAGTTGGGTAAATAAGTACTTGGATAGCTTTCTCTTCAGGGAGCCAATTATGAGTGGGGAAGGGCAGGGAGAGAAATAAAGGGTCTGTCTACGTGGTGTGCATGATGATAAAGAACACAACTTAGAGTCTGAGTCTGGAAGCAGAAAGTCCAGTCCCAGGTCAGCCCTACCTGGCTGTGAGTCCCAAGGGCACTTCACTTATCTCTGAGCATTGTGTTCTTAACTACAAAATGAGAGCATGGTCTAAGATAATTTCTGACATTCCTTCTGCCACAGACACCTGTGCGGGAGGGAAAAATCACTTCCTTCTACCCTTCTATGTTCTTTGGCTTGACTACACATTGAATTGACATAAAACAGATGAACAGGAGAAAAGCTGTATTTAATTACGTACGTATACATGGGAGCACCACAAAAATGAGACTCAACGAAGGCCAGATGACTGAAGTTTATATAGCATCCTGAGCTACAGAAAGGAATAGGGGCTTGGTACTTCATGGGGGTAGTGGAGACAATTTATGGGAAGGTGAGAAGAGGAAATATATGGTAAATAAAGATCGTCTTGTTATGTACCTAAGAGTATCAGGTGATAAAAGTTGTCTCTGGAGTGGCTTTCTTCCTGAGCTAGATATTTTTTACTAATGAAAATTTATAGATGTAAATTTCTTTTACAAAAGGGAAACTTTTCAGAGTTACTCCTGTAGCTGTAGTTTCTCAAAATAACCAGCCAATAATCAATAGGCCAAAGAGAAATATTTTGGGGTGATGTGTCCTGAGCTTCAATGTACCTCCTAAGAGTTAAAAGATGCAAAACAAAGGAACCAAGCAGAAGTTATAACCACTTAAAAGAAAACTTTAAAAAATCAGATATGTATATAGATAAAAAACCAAACTGAATGTACAGATGGAGGCCATTGTATAATAAAGAATTTGACTAACCTTTGCCTCCACCAGTTCTTTAGAAGGAGCTTCTGAACCCTTGAAGTTTCCCAAATAAGTGTCTCTGTAACTTATGGTAGGCTCTGGGACCACACCTGGGTTTGTGCTAGAGAGACATCTCAGGATGGGAGCTGATCATGCTGAAAAGACCAGTGATGTGATTAGAAGGTTGAGGGTTTCAGCCAGATTATATCAGCCTGACCTCCAGGTAGGGAAGAGGGGATGGATGCTGAATTCAGTCATGTAGTCAAGGATTCAGTCAACCATTCCTATGTGAGGAAACCCCAGCAAAAACTCTGGACACCAGCCTCCAGTGAGCTTCCTGGTGAACACATTGATGTGCTGGGAGAGTGATGCACCCTGATTCCAAGGAGAGAGGACATGGAAGACCCTCCTAGCCCTCACCCTATGCATGTCTCCATTTGGCTGGTCCTGATTTGTATCCTTTATGATAAAACTGCAATCATAAGTCTAGTGCTTTCCTGAGATCTGTGAGTCATTCTGGCCAATTATTGAACCTAAGAGGGTAATGGGAATCCCTGAATTTGTAGCCAGTTGATCAGAAGTGCAGGTGGCTGGGGACTGCCAGATTTGTAGCAGTATCTGTAGTGAGGGCAGTCTTGTTGGGAACTATGCCCTTAACCTGTGGTGTGCGCACTAACTCCAGGTGGTTGGCATCAGAATTGTATTACAATATTGTACATACAAAACTAGCTTTTTCCGCAGTGGGAGAAGGAAGTTGATTGAACCTCCAGGGGCCAAATTCGAATATCTATAGACAAGAGGTTTTTCACTACTGGTTATCTACAGCTTATAGAATTGTAAAATAGCTTTTGAAGAATCAGAAGGAGATATTGGAGCAGGGTGAGTTGTAGACAATGCATAGTTTCCCACTGAAGCACCAATTTTTCTTTAGATATTTCTTTACATACTTTCTTTACATCAAGAAGTGGAACTTGACAGGTCATTAAATCCATCTTTCTGCAACTAGGAGAGTCTACCTAAAAGCAGCTCTGGCTGACCAACAAATAATGGTCAAGTCCCAAATTTAAATCTTCAGAGAAGATGAACTCCTCCACTGGCATCATACTTCAACTTCACAAACTTCCCAACTAGGAAATTCTTTCAGATGTGTAGCTCAGCACAACCCTGTGCACCCTGGGGACATTAATAATCATGAAATTAGTAAATAACCAAAACGCTCCTGCTCATTCCCTCAAGGGTGGTCTGTCATCCATATAAAAGATGAGCATCTCATCCACAAAATAACATTCCTTCGTCTTCCCAGTTTCCACCCACCCACCCACTCACTCTGCTTTCTGAATTTTAGGTTTGGTATTTCCCTTTATATGCCCCCAAGTGTTTTTATACATTGTTTTTGTTTTGCAGTCAGCTGCTGCTTTGTATGTGAAACCAGAATTTCCTGTCACAGAGTCATGTCATCGGCATCCAAAGCCAGCCTCTTCCATATGACTCCAAATCCCGTGCTAACTTGACTTGCTGGGGATCCAAATATCTACCAAAAAAAAAAAAAAAATCTGGGGTACCCCAGAATCATGTGTAAGTCATCCTCTAAATTAAAAAAAAAACTTATAAGTGATCCTCGTAGTAGTGTTTGTCAGAGTATGGTCCCTGTGCCATCAGCATCTCTTGGGAACTTGTTGGAGATGCAAATGCTCAGGTTCCACCCCAGACCTGCAGTACCAGAAACACTGGAGGGGTGTGTTTTAACAGGCCATCCAGGTGATTCTGATGCATGCTTTCGTGTGTCAATTATTTAGATTTGTAATTTTACTGGAATTTGAAACACAAATGATCAGGAAAAGCAGTGTGTATGACGAAATGCAATGGCTTCTTGTCTCTGTTTCTGGTCATGACCTGGATACACAATAGGTAGAATCTACTGAGCTTTTAAGCTGAACTTAACAGTCATTCTGCTCCCTGGATTTAGTAACCTCTTTACCCTGGGAAAGAATGCCTCTTATGTGGGAAAAGAGCAATATAGAGCCAATGGGAAGCTTAGAAATGCCAATGTTCATCCAAACCCTGTTTTATATTTTGTCTCCACATCCTCATCTGCTTGTGGAAAGAGCTTCCAGTGGACTCAGCTGGCAAAACCAACACTGTCTCCCAGACGTTTAAATGTTTGCTTCCAGAATGCTCAGCCCAAGAAAATTGGGGGCAAAAAGCTTTCGACCCACTTGTTTGCCTGCCTTTAGCCACAGCTGGGAGGGCCCCTGCCACATACTGTTCCGTGCTATTTAACTACCACTCCTCTTGCCTATGTGACTCATCTTCTGGCACCCTCCCCTTTCAGCAAGAGGCTGGATGTTTAGTCATTAATGTAAAGCATATGATTCTCTTATAACATTTATTTAAACTTCTTTTCTCTTCCAAATCTCCCTAAAGATTGCTGCCGGGGGTGTGACTCCTCTCAGATGCTCATCTTGAAACTGAAAGTGCCCTCTGAACGGGGATGGGGAGAATATTTTAACTTGAGAAAATATCTTCCACTCTCATGGAATCTGGAAATAAATGCAGGCAGATATATTCAAAATGAGGCTGTGTAATTATGCACATCTGATGAAAATGACAGCCTGCAGGTGGCATACCGCTTTGGAGGTGTGATCACAAACACCGTCCCCCTCAGGAGATGAGGTAGAAGCAGTTAGTACTTAAATTAGTTTATCTTTAATTTGCATTTGATGTTGGCCCACCAGGAGGTAGAGTTGATGAGTTGAGAGTTACTGTTTTGCAGAAGAGCTATTATACGGACCATTCAGCACATCTGTAGACTTAGTATGTCCATGAACTCTGCATAGTTCACACAGGAAACTCTGTGATGCACTGTAGGGGTCTTAGCTGTGGGACGGGGGTGATTTGGAATATGGTGTTCCCAGTAATGACACTTCTACAAATGTTCTCTGTTGCACTTGCAAACACTTCACCATGTTGTAGTAAATCCTTAGCTTAAACATAAGACATTCTATGAGTGTACTTCTTACCTTGTTGACTATTTTTGTTGAGATCTTTTAGTACAAAAGCCAGTTTCACATCACTAAAATATCACTTGGGCCAGTGGTTTTCAAACTTACCTGAACATTAGAATCACTAGAGACTTAAAAATTTCAATGCCTGTTTTGTACCCCCAGACCAATTACATCAGACAGCCTGGGAATGGGGCCCAGGAACTGGCATTTTTAAAAGATCTCCAGGAGATTCTAATGTGTAGCAAAATTTGAGAACAGCTGACTTGGGTGTAAGGGTAGAGGGAACTTTCACTCTACCTTCTAAAGTTTTGATTAATTTGAGTCTATGAAAATGAATTGATAATAGATTAACAGGAGAAAAGGCATTTGAATTTATTGTGTACAAGGGCATCTCAGGAAAGTGATGACCCAATAACCCAATGAGATTTAGAAGCTTGTATATCTTTCTTCACGGGGGAGAGGAAAGTGGAGGATGTAGGCAATTTTAGAAGAGGGGTAAATATTTTTTAGGGGAGATAAATGGGCACAGACAATAGCCTGGGACAAAGTTCCTCTGGGCTTTGGGTGTGATGTGAACTCTGGTCTTCCTTCTGGAAGTTAATCTTCCCTGTTTGATGAGATTATAGGGAAGGGGCTCAAGACAATTGCATTCCTTCTGGAGGGAACTCCCTTAGAAAAGGGAATTTCTGAGAATGTCTCTCCTTGTGCTTTGGGAGAAACAGAAGAGCAAGAGACCTTGGTTCTAAGGCCACTTCTTTAGTTCAAAGTGCTCAGCATATCAAAATGCCATACTTTGGAGTATCATTTTCTGAGCCTCAGCATGGGCAGTTACATGACAGTTGGATAGGTGGTTGGGGAAGGTCTTGTGGGCTCAAGGTGGACAAATGCATTTGTAAGGAAAAGGGGATTTGTGCTGTGCAATAGTAACAAGGTTAAGTGAAAATGATTTCCTAGCCTTACAAATAATGAAGTAAGAGAAACTGGAGAGACCAAATAGGATCCTCCCCACCCCCCAATGTATATTCTCCTACCTATTAAAGCATTCAATCTTGAAGCCTGCTAAACATTGACGTGCAAGAACACAGCTTATATCTCTGTTGAAGATAATGGAGGACGAAAGCTAAACCTAGTGGTTTTCAATCTTGACTGCACATTAGAAGTATTTGGGGAGCTTTAAAAATCCCTATGATCTGGCCACACCCCAGAACAATTAAATCAGAATCATTAGATGTCAGACATCAGGATATTGAAAATCTCCCCCCAGTTAATTCCAACTTGAAGGCAGGGTTGAGAGCCAGTGGCCTAAAACTACTGTCCCCCAAATCTTGCATATTTAAAATCCTCTAGGAAGACTTTTTAAAAATCCTGATGCCCAGGCCACACTAACACACCAATGAAATAAGAACCTCCAGGTATCAGTATTTTATGAACGTTCTAGGTGAGTTCAATGTGCAGACAAATTTGAAAACTAGTAGTCTGGAAGGTGAAAGGGGAAGTTAATGGGAAAGAAGAGAACACAGAAAGGTATCACTAATAATTTCATCTACCTGGTCAATTTGCCCAAGTCTTCTTTCCAGTGAATAGACATAGCTGGATCTCTGGCTAGACATTATGTGGGAACATAAAACATCCTGAGAATAAGCTGCATTTGTTCTCTTATTTGGGAATTGAGTGAAAAGATAACCCTCAATCAGAAAACCCCAAGTCAGCGTTTTCCATCACCTGGCTTCAGCGTCTATTTTATAAATTCTTATTAAGCTATACTGTTCATCCCAGGAGAATTATTCTTAACCTTGGCTGCACATTAAAATCACAGGGGGAGATTTTAAGCTCTCACTACCCAGGCCACATTCCAAACCACTTAAATCAATCTGGGGGGGCTAGAAGGGGTTGGATGGGGTGGTGGTAATACTTTTTAAAATTGAAATTTGTATTGAGATAATTGTAGATTTGCATGTAGTGGCTTTAATTTGCATTTTTAATGGCTAATGATGTTGAACATCTTTTCATGTGCTTATTTGCCATCTGTATATCCTTTTCGGTCAAATATACATTCATGTCTTTTGCCCATATTCTAAGTAGACTATTCGTATTTGTACTATTGCATTTGAGAGTTGTCTAGATCTTCTCAATATTTTGTCAGATATCGGATTTGCAAATATGTTCTCCCAAGCCGTAGCTTGTATTTTTACCCTCTTCATTGGACCTTCACAGAGCAAAAGTTTTTAATTTTGGTGAAGTCCAATTTATCAACTTTTCGTTTTATGGAGTGGGATTTTGGTAGAAAGTCTTAGAACTTGTCTGCCTAGCCCTAGATCCTGAGGATCTTCCTCTATGTTTTCCTATAAAAGTTTTATAGTTTTACATTGTACATTTAAATCTATCCATTTTGAGTTAATTTTTGTTTTTTTATTTTTTATTTTTATTTTTTGTTTGTTTTTCAGCTCATTATGGGGGTACAAAAGATCAGGCTATATACATTGCCCATGCCTCCCCATCCCCCCGAGTCTGAGCTTCAGTTGTGTCCATTCCCTAGACAGTGCACATCGCACTCATCATGTAGGTGTGCACCCCTCCCCTCCCCCCACCCCCATCCCCCCCCAGTCAGAACTTCAAGCGTGTCCATTCCCCAGGCAGCACTCAACAAGTAGGTATACACCCATCCCTTCCACCCAGCCCCGACCTCTGTCCAATACCCAATTGGTGTTATTCCCAAATGTGCACTCAGGGAAACCAGTTTGCTGGTGAGTACATGTGGTGCTTATTTTTCCATTCTTAGGATACTTCACTTAATAGAATGGGTTCCAGCTCTCTCCAGGAGAACCAAAGAGATGCCATATCACCATTATTTCTAATAGCTGAGTAATATTCCATGGTATACATATACCACATTTTGCTAATCCATTCATGAATTGATGGGCATTTGGGTTGTTTCCACATCTTTGCGATTGTGAATTGTGCTGCTATAAACATTCGGGTGCAGGTGTCTTTTTTATAGAATGACTTTTGTTCTTCTGGGTAGATGCCCAATAATGGGATTGCTGGATCGAATGGTAGGTCTACTTGAATCTGTTTAAGGTATCTCCACATTGCTTTCCACAGGGGCTGCACTAGTTTACAGTCCCACCAGCAGTGTATGAGTGTACCTATCTCTCCACACCCACGCCAACATGTATAGTTTTGGGACTTTTTGATAAAGGCCATTCTCACTGGAGTTAAGTGATATCTCATTGTGGTTTTGATTTGCATTTCCCTGATGATTAGAGATGTTGAACACTTTTTCATATGTTTGTTAGCCATTTTTATATCTTCTTTTGAAAAATTTCTATTCATGTCCTTTGCCCACTTTTTGATAGGGTTGTTCGATTTTTTTTTTTTACTGATTTTCCTGAGTTCTAAATAGATTCTTGTTATCAGTCCTTTAACTGATGTGTAGTATGCGAAAATTTTTTCCCATTCTGTAGGTTGTCTGTTTACTCTCATGACTGTTTCTTTGGCTGTGCAGAAGCTTTTTAATTTGATCAGGTCCCATTTATTTATTTTTGTTGTTGCTGTGATTGCCTTAGGGGTCTTCTTCATAAATTCTTTGCCTAGGCCAATGTCTGTAAGAGTCTTTCCTATGTTTTCTTCTAGAATTCTAATAGTTTCTGACCTAAGGTTTAAGTCTGTTAACCACCGTGATTTGATTTTTGTGAGGGGTGAGAGCTGTGTGTCCTGTTTTAGTCTTCTACATGTGGATATCCAGTTTTCCCAGCACCATTTATTAAATAAGGAATCTTTTCCCCAGAGTATGTTTTTGTCTGCTTTGTCAAAGATTAGATGGCTATATGAGGATGGGTTTTTTTTTGTTTTTTTAATATTTAAAATACTGTTTATTTGTGATTTAACATTAATTAGCATTGTATCTAAGACCAATTTTTTTAAGATTTATAAGAATGTTTATTTATAATAATGAAAATATGAAAAACAATGTAAAAGTTTTCTAACAGGTTTTTAAAAACTAATTATGATATATCTATTTACTAGAATACCAAGGAGCCCTTAAAAAGAGAAGTTACAAGCATACATAGTGATAAGGAAGATAGTCACAAAATATTTTATATTTGGATTTTCTGTTCTGTTCCACTGGTCTGTGTCCCTGCACTTGTGCCAGTACCAGGCTGTTTTAAGAACCACAGCCTTGTAGTATAGTTTGAAGTCTGGCAAATTAATACCTCCCATTTTGTTTTTGTTGTTTATGATTGCTTTTGCTAAACGAGGTCTTCTCTGTTTCCATACAAAGCATAAAATTATTTTTTCTATGTCTGAGAAAAAAGATGTTGGTAATTTAATAGGGATTGCATTGAATCTGTAGATAACTTTGGGCAGTATAGACATTTTAACAATGTTGATTCTTCCGATCCACGAGCATGGTATGGTTTTCCACCTATTTACATGTTCTGCGATTTCCTTCCTCAGTGTTTCATAGTTCTCCCTATAGAGGTCCTTTACCTCCTTAGTTAAATATATTCCTAGGTATTTTATTTTCTTTGTTACTATTTTGAAGGGTATTGAGTCCTTAATTTGGTTCTCCGTTTGACTGTTATTGGCGTATATGAATGCCTCTGATTTGTGTATATTGATTTTTGTATCCTGAGACTTTACTGAATTCATTGATCAATTCCAGGAGTCTCTTGGTTGAAACCTTGGGGTTTTCTAGATATAACATCATATCATCAGCAAAGAGTGAGAGTTTGATCTCTTCTGTCCCTATTTGGACTCCTTTGATTCTGCTCTCTTGCCTGATAGCTCTTGCAAGGACTTCCAATACTATGTTGAAAAGTAATGGGGACAGTGGGCAGCCTTGTCTGGTTCCAGTTCGAAGTGGGAATGCTTTCAGTTTTTCCCCATTCAGTATGATGTTGGCTGTGGGTTTGTCGTATATGGCTTGTATCATTTTTAGATAGGCCCGTCTATGCCTATTTTGTTAAGTGTTCTTATCATAAAAGGGTGTTGAATTTTGTTGAATGCTTTTTCTGCATCTATTGAGAGGATCATATGATCTTTATTTTTGCTTCTATTTATGTGATGAATTACATTTATAGATTTGCGTATGTTAAACCATCCCTGCATCTCTGGGATGAAGCCCACTTGGTCGTGATGGATTATTTTTTTGATAAGCACTTGGATTCGATTTGCTAGAATTTTATTGAGAATTTTTGCATCTATATTCATAAGAGAAATTGGTCTATAGTTCTCTGTTTTAGTTGCATCCTTTCCTGGTTTTGGTGTCAGGATTATGTTTGCTTGGTAAAAAGTGTTGGGGAGAATCCCATCCTTCTCTATATTGGAAAATAGTTTATGTAGGATGGGCACCAGTTCTTCTTTGTAGGTATGGTAGAATTCAGGTGTGAACCCATCTGGTCCAGGGCTTTTCTTTTTGGGAAGGTTTTTTATTGCTGTTTCGATTTCAGATCTAGATATCGGTCTATTCAGGAATTCTATTTCTTCCTGGTTGAGCCTGGGAAGGCTGTGTGTTTCTAAGAATTTGTCCATTTGCTCCAGGTTTTCTAATTTGTGTGCATAAAGATTTTTGTAGAATTCATAGATGATATCATGTATCTCTGTGGCATCAGTCGTGATTACTCCTTTTGTGTTCCTGATGGAGGTTATAAGAGATTTTTCTTTTCTGCTCTTGGTTAGTCTAGCCAGAGGTGTGTCAATTTTGTTTATTTTTTCAAAGAACCAACTTTTGGTTTTATTAATCTCCCTTATGGTTTGATTGTTGTCCTTTTCATTTAGTTCTGATTTAATCTTAATAATTTCTCTCCTTCTACTGGGTTTGGGATCGGACTGTTCTTCCTTCTCCAGCTCTTTGAGTCTATTCATTAGATTGTCTATTTGTAAGTTTTCTGTCTTTTTGGTATAGGCATTTATGGAAATAAATTTTCCTCTCAGGACTGCTTTAGCTGTGTCCCACAGATTTTGATAAGTTGTATCTCCTTTGTCGTTTAATTCAAAGAATCTTTTGATTTCCAACTTGATTTCTTCATTTATAAAATGATTGTTCAGGACAAGGTTATTTAGCTTCCATGACTTTGAGTAGAAGTGAGGATTTCTGTTAGGGTTCATTGTTACTTTTATTCCACTCTGATCTGAGAAGATTCATGGTATAATTTCTATATTTTTAAATTTTTTAAGACATGCTTTATGTCCTAAGATATGGTCAATCTTGGAGAATGTCCCATGAGCTGATGAGAAGAAAGTATATTCAGTGGTTTTTGGGTAGAATGTCCTGTAGATGTCAGTCAGGCCCATTTGTTCTAGCATTCTATTTAAGTCCATTATGTTTTTGTTTATTTTCTGTTTAGAGGATCTGTCCTGTACTGTCAGTGGGGTGTTAAAGTCTCCAGCTATTACAGTACTGTTATCTATCATTTGGTTCAGATCAAGTAGGGTTTGCTTTATGAATCTGGGTGCACCTAGGTTGGGTGCATATATATTAAGTATAGTTATGTCTTCTTGTTGAATTGTACCCTTCACCAGTATATAGTGACCATCTTTGTCTTTCTTTACTTTTGTTGATTTAAAAACTAGGTTATCGAAGATTAGAACCACCACGCCAGCTTTCTTTTGGGTTCCATTTGCTTGGAATATTGATTTCCACCCCTTTATTTTCAGTCTAAATGCATCCTTGCAGGTTAGATGAGTTTCCTGAAGACAGCAGATACTTGGCTTATATTTTTTTATCCATTGGGCCAGTCTATGTCTCTTGAGTGGGGAATTCAATCCATTCACATTTAATGAGAGAACTGATAAGTGAGACAGATTGCTGTTCCACATGTTGGGTTGAATTTCATTGATCTGTTTTCTCTCTTGAGCCATTATGATAACTGGGTTTTTATATTTATCTCTTGATTAGTGTTACATTCAAGGGTCCTTCTTGTGCTGGACCATGTGTACATTTTGAGTTAATTTTTGTATAGGATGTAGGGTTTAGGTCTAGGGTCTCTCTCTTACGCTCGCTCGCTCTCTGTTTTTGCCTGTGGATGTTCAATTGTCAGTAATTTTTAAAAGCTCTCTAAGGTGATTTCAATGTGTAGGCAAGGCTGAGAACCAGTGGCCTGGTGACTGAAATTAGAAATCTGAACTCTTAAGGTCTTTTCATGAGCATCACAATAAGATTAAAAGAAAACAACAGAAATCTGTGCTTTTGGAGAAGCACTAATAGAAATATGAAGCAAGTCACATATATAATTTTAAATTTTCTAATAGCCTCATTAAAAAAAGAAATAGGTGAAATTTTAATATATTTTATTTAACCCAATATATCCAAAATTATTTTAACTTGTAATCAATATACAAATTATTAATGGGACATTTTGTGTCCTTTTTTCTAGACCATGTCTTCAAAGTCCAGTGTGTATTTTACATTTACAGGACATCTCAATTTGGACTCACTGTATTCAAGTGCTCAATAGCCATACGTGGTTAGTGCCTACCCAATTGGACAGTGCAGTTTTAGACAAAGACTATTTCGTTCCCCACCACCTTTCTTTGCATGTTTGCTGGATTTATATTAAATTCCTGTACTGTTTCTACCTGGCACAAATGTAGGACTACTCACTTCAAATAATATAGGCTGTATTTAGAAAACCTTGCTTCTGCTTGCAGCAGGATGAAACAATTCTCCTCTAGACAAATACATTCATGGTGGAATGTGGTGCCATAAATATTTATGCTGGACTGACAGTGATGGGCCCACAGCCTTGGAGCCATGATGTTTTCCCCCATGCTTTGATTCTTATCTCATTTTCCCTCAACTAAAGTTATTAAATTCACATGAGTTTGCACAGTGTTCTAAATTCATGAGGGCCCTGTTTATAAATGAAACTGTGCAGCAGTGAGGGTGGGACAAGGTAAATCTTACATGTCATCATTTAAACTGTCTAAGGAACAAAGAGCTGAACAGAATTGATTTCCATTTCACAAATGAAAGCATGGCAGTTTAAATAAATGTACCCATAGCCATATAGCATGGACTAGAACAGAGTTTCTCAACCTTAGCACTATTGACATTTCGGATTTTTTATTTTTTTATTTTTTTATTTTTTTTGAGACAGAGTCTCACTCTGTTGCCCAGGCTAGAGTGAGTGCCGTGGCGTCAGCCTAGCTCACAGCAACCTCAAACTCCTGGGCTCAAGCAATCCTCCTGTCTCAGCCTCCCGAGTAGCTGGGACTACAGGCATGCACCACCATGCCCGGCTAATTTTTTCTATATATATTTTTAGCTGTCCATATAATTTCTTTCTATTTTTAGTAGAGATGGGGTCTCGCTCTTGCTCAGGCTGGTCTCGAACTCCTGAGCTCAAACGATCCGCCCACCTCGGCCTCCCAGAGTGCTAGGATTACAGGCGTGAGCCACCGCGCCCGGCCTGGATTTTTTATTTTTTTTTATTTTTTTTATATTATTTATTTCAGCTTATTGTGGGGGTACAAAAGTTCAGGTTATATATATTTCCCATGTCCCACCCATTATTTTTATTCTTTGTTGTGGGAAGCTGTCCTGTGCCCTGTAAAATGTTTAGTATCATCTCTGGTCTCCAATAACCATACTCCTATCCCAGGTGTGACACCAAAAATATCTTCAGACATTGCCAAATGTCCCCGGGGGTCAAAATTGTCCCCAGTAGAGAACTACTGGACCATAACGAAATAAATTTCTGATGCATGCAAGGAGGTTTTTTCCTTTGTTTTTTCCCCCTTTCTTTTTCTTTCTTTCTTTTTTTTTGTGGCCAAATTTGAAATTTGACATGACTAACAGTATTTAATATTATGGAATGCTATACTCTCCAACTTGTTTTCCTCTTTAGGGGGAAATTGTTTTCTAAAACTGCCTGTGAGATTCTTTAGTCGTTGATAAAATGGCACCCTTAGTTTCATGCCACGGTACTATGAACAACTTGACATGCAGAAATAGGACAGATTCCTATCTAATCTTTAATATCAGATTTTTCTTCTGAAGCAGTCCTCTGTTCTCTCTGCTTAATAAATTCCTGTTTATCCTGTAAGGCCAGCTCAAATGTTTCCCTATTTATGAAGACATTGCTAATTTTCCAAGGCAGAAAAATGGCACCTTTGTCAGAGTTCTTGATTTTTGTGGAAGCTCCTCTAAGAGCATCTATTCATTATTATAGTCATGCTTGCATTATGAATGAATGAATGCATACATTACAGGAAGGGGATTGAGGCATAGCGAACTTTGATTAAACCAAGAAGCACATTTTATATACACAGAGACAATGGACACAGCAAAAGTAACTGGTAAGTGGAGGCATGCTTGGAACATGGGCAAGAAGCTCTCCAAAAAAGTGAAAAAATGAATAGAGGATTGACATCATCCATAATGGGAACCAAAGACCAAAGTAATAAAAAAAAAATGGTTATCAGTGCTGCTCATAACTTTAAGCTGGAATCCACGTGGCAAGCTCATCTGATTTTGTGATTGGTGATTTTAAAATTGTATGAGCCAACACTCATGATGACTATCCTTTACAGTCAAGAATCTGTGAATAAAAAGTAATGTTGATGCTGAAATACTCATTTACACAAAACATGACACTACTGTCACTGGATTAAAATTTCATAGTTTTACTTTATCTCACTGCACATCAGGAAGATGTCTAAACTTTAAGAGTGTCTGTCTGACTAAGCTTAGAATCTTTGGAAGAAGCATAAATTGATTCGCTTCTATCTGTGATAAAGAACAGGATCCCAAACAAACCAGATTTTGCTTTCCTAAGCACCAAGGTCAAATTCAATCTAAGAAGAAATACTCAACTCAGTGGTTCTCCAACTTTAAAACATTTAAAAGCTTCCTGATCTCCAGGAGGATTCTGATTCAGGAGGCCTGGCTGGGGCTTAAGAATCTGTACTACTAAAAATAAAATCCCTGAGATGGTTCTGATATGGGTAGGCCAATGACCTACCCCATATCTTGGAGAGATAACAATGAACTCCAGTCCAATTGGTTCTCAACCGGAAGTGGAGAGGGGCTGGGAAATGTGGGTATTTTGGCACAAATATCCAGGGATATTTGGCAACATCTAGAGAGTTTTGGCTGTGACAACTAGGGAAGGGTATGCTACTGGCTTCTAGTGGACAGAGGCCAGGGATGTTGCTAAACATCCTGCCATGCTCAGAACAACCTCCTGTGGTTAAGGAACCCTGGGCTTAACCCACTGGTTCTGAACTTTGGCTATACATGGGAATTACCTGGGGAGCTTTAAAAAATCCTTATATCTCACCCTGAAAGAATCAAATTAGTCTATCATGGAGCATGGGCTTCTGGGCTTTTAAAACTCCCAAAATGATTTTTAATGTGCAGCCAGGATTGGAAATCATGAATATAGGCCAGTGTTTCTCGACCCTGACCATGTGTCAGAATCGCCAGGATAATTTTTAAAAGCACAGATTGCAGAGTCCGACCCTTGGAGTGTAGGTAGGTCTCAGATAGGATCTGAGAATCTGTATTTCTATAAGTTTCCAGGTGACACTGATAGTGCTGCTTTAGAGAACACAAACTGAGGCTGTCTTGTGAAGCATTGGAAAGTAACTCCCTTTATTTGGTCTTGTCTAATCTGCCATTTTAATTTGGGGACCGCTAAACTAGAAATAGCATTGATGACATCAGGAAGAAGACTCTGCCAGAATGAAAAAGGATCAGGTCATTGAATGAAAACCAGCTGAAATTAAATGAATTCTAGTAGCAATGTGAATGCAAATGAGTGTAAACAACAATAGATATATCACTTCATATTTTTGTTTAGCAAAACTTATTAGAATCTGTTTACATGTGTTTGAAAAGTTATTTTCCAAGAAGCTTGAACAGCAACTTCAAGTTCCGCAGGAAAAGAGTTTTAATTTAGTTCTGTTAGAGATGGTTGCCAGAAGGGTCAACAGAAAAGTTTTTGTAATGGGAACATCTCAGCATTGCTTTCAATTCTGTGCTAACACATGTTCTAAACACAAGCCTAAGAAACCAAAAAACTATCTGTCAGAAAAACTGGTGATAGAGGAAAAGAGTCACGAGACCCTCCTGAAGCAAAATAATCCTACTGTGCTTCTCTTTTTGCTCTGCCATGAGGAAACCAAGGGTGTCAGGAGGAAGAGAGAAGCTCTTATCAGGTCTAACTGTGAGTATGTGACTTTTCTGTTTGTGGTTCTGATAGGAAGAAGCAGTTCATTAGCTAAGAAGAGCCAAAAATAATAAATGAAGACAGAAAGAAAGAAACAAAAGATCAATCTTTGGCTCTAAACTTGCTTAAGATTCTGAGTTTAGATAAATCTTTAGATCAGGGTTTCTCAACCTTAGCACTGTTGACATTTGAGGCTGGAACATTCTTTGTGGTGGGGGCTGTCCTGTGGGTTGTAGGATGTTTAGCAGCATCCCTGGCCTCTACTCAGTAGGCAGCACTCCCCTCCCCATCTATGATAATCAAAAATGTCTCCAGACATTTCCAAATGTTTTCTGGGGGACAAAATCCTCCTTGATTGAGAATCATTGCTTTAGATGGTCTGACAGATGGGATGATTTAGAGCAGTGCTTCCCAAATTATCAATAGGAAAAAACAGTTTTTTTAAAAAATTTCCAATCCAGGCCGGGCGCGGTGGCTCACGCCTGTAATCCTAGCACTCTGGGAGGCCGAGGTGGGCGGATCGTTTGAGCTCAGGAGTTCGAGACCAGCCTGAGCAAGAGCGAGACCCCATCTCTACTAAAAATAGAAAGAAATTATATGGACAGCTAAAAAATATATATAGAAAAAATTAGCCGGGCATGGTGGTGCATGCCTGTAGTCCCAGCTACTCGGGAGGCTGAGACAGGAGGATCGCTTGAGCTCAGGAGTTTGAGGTTGCTGTGAGCTAGGCTGACGCCACGGCACTCACTCTAGCCTGGGCAACAGAGTGAGACTCTGTCTCAAAAAAAAAAAAAAATTTCCAATCCATTGTGCACCTATATATCTTTAAAACATAATAAAAATTAATAAAGTAACAAAAGGACATAAAATACAAACCAATCTTTTATCATTAGATTCAAATGAAATAAAATTACTCTGTAAAATTGACAAAAAACTTTCCAAACACTCTCAATTTCTGTACTTAACTCATGTGGGCAATCAATGAACAGTGGAATGGCCCAGTCGTCAGTAGCACTAATTTGGAGGAAATTAGACGTAAAGATAGAAAAAAAATGCATTAAATGAAGTAATACTTGCAGCATAGTAAGAAAGTGTTCCTAAGTCTTTGTATTTCTTACATCTTATTCAGCTTTTTGTCACCTTTAAATTATATTACTCAAGGTAGCTTTAGTGGTTTTGTCGGCAACCTATCTTTAATTTTTAAAAGAAGTAAATGACTTTGGAAAATCATGTTAATTTATAGCTGTTATCCTTAGGAAAGTTGGCTATGAAGACTCCAGCTGAGATACCACATTTGGCTTGCAGATAGTACATCATTTCTTTGAGTCACTAATTAATTCATTCGACATGTATTTGTTCAACAACCCACCAAGTAGCAGACATTGGGCTGGGCCCTGGGGATCCAAAGATCAGTTAGAGAGAAATTCCACCTATGAAGGAGGGTAGTGCCATCCAGAAAACCTTCCTGGGAGAAGTGATACCCCAGCTGAGACCTAAGGAATGAGTAACAATCCAGGGGGCAAAGCAGAGGAGGCTGAGAGCAGACAGAGGGTGTTATGTGGAGGATGGTCGGCAGATTAGTCATCACCTCTCCAGGGAACTGAAAGTAAAACGTGGCTAAATCTGAGAGTGGGAGTGGAAGAGGTGTGAGATGAGGCTGTAGAAACAATGTAGGGGCCAAATCCTGTTTTATCAGCCCTTGCTGTGCCAGGTATGGTGCCAAGGACCAGAAGCATTAGCATCACTTGGGAGTTTTTTGGAAATGCAGAATCTCAGCCCTGCCACAGACCAATTGAATCAGAATCTGCATTTTAACAAGAGCCCTAGGGGATCTATAGGCTCAGGGAGCAGCATGGAGGGTTGTTGTACCACGCAAAACAACTCTCCTTCCCCTGTCTGCCTTTCAGCGACATTTTTTTGGACCTAATCATAATGTAGAAGTCCTGGCCTTGTCTCCCATCCTGGAGATACTTGGTAGCTAGCCCTAGCTTAGGGAATCCTTTTTTAATAGAAAGAAAATAAAAGGAGACAAGTTAGTAGCATTATGTTTTATCTAAAGGAGATAAACAAGAAATTGAGTGATTTCACAGTTTCAGCAAAGTAAAATCCATTTAATTAGCACCCAAATGAAACACACTCAATAAGTAAAAGTGATTGCCAGGAGAAAGTTTGGGTAGTTAGTATTTTCTGTTTCCAAGGACTAGCCTATATGGTAGGATGCAAATGGTATCTGTTCAGGTGTAAAAAATGTTGTAAGTGGTACCTGCTCAGGTATCTCTTTTATATGTACTCTGAAGAGTCTCAAAATGTTAAATAATTGGTCCCTAAAATAAGCTATGTTTTGCTCACGGATTTTGAACATTAAACAAATCTGCTAATTCTCAGTGGAGCATTAAACATCTGAATTCGTTTTGCAAAGCTGACTGTCAAAGTAGTTTTTGAAATGAGAATAAACCTAGAGCCATTTATTACTAGTGATCACACTGGTAGTTTTAACAACTGGACCCTACCCATTAGAGGTCAGAGCACAACCTACATTTTTTACTGCACTAGATTAATCCTACACAGTCATGTGCTGCCACCAGTGTGAAAGTGGATTAATCATTAATGTCTTAAGGTGGTGCGGGAATGAGTTATGAATCAATTAGTGTTCTGAGCTGTTTGCCCTAAGGCAGATTTGCATTTTCATTTATTCAACAAACATTTATTGAGTGCCTACCCTCTTTCAGATGCTACATTTACAGTATATGTTTTGTTAGACTGGAGTGAGCTATTTTCCACCCAAGCTTCTTAGAAATTTGTTTCTCCTGTTCTTCCCATTCTGAAGAGCCCATCCTCTGAACAGTACGCTTCATCAGCTAGCTCCCAGCATGACACATCTATGCAAATGGGAAGGAAAGGGTTAACAGCTGGTCTGCAATCCAGCCTTTGCTAACCAGGGAGAAATGACCTGGTCAAATCTTTTTGTGAATTTGTTAACCGAACTTCCTGATGGTATTCCCTAATGGGGAGTCCTTATCTATGGAATGTTTTTATTGGGATATACCAAGTTTGTCTAGGATTACTTATGGTAAACATACCTAAAATCTATGAATTTCTGGAGTATGGCCAGCTGGAAAATATCATCCTTTTAATTATCAGGGTATAAAATGAAGATGTTTTGTGGAAAAAAAAAAAAGCTGCTTTTGTGAAAATTATTCCTACCCCCCTCTCCCACCCTGTTGCAACACTTAGAGATTGCATATGTTAAATCTGGGCCAGGATCACTTCACCCTACAGCTGTGATTCCCTAAGGACAGAGAGCACACATTCCTCTTTGTAACACTGTCCACCATAATACACAACACCTGGAAAACAACTTGATAAATGTTTAATTTGTTTTAAAGAATATCCACACATAATATAGCCTACCTATAAATGGCCATAAACTATTTGGCTAGCAAAATCCACAAAAGATCATAACAAACAACTTCTAACCACAACTATTTCAGCCAAGGGAATGTTTACTAGTTGAATAAAATGAGAAGGCTCTTAGAAAAAAGAACTTTTGAGTAAGAGGTGAGAGTCCTTTTGATGAGTGTTTTTCAAACTTCAGTGTGGCTGCTACCTGGGGACCTGGGGATTTTGTGAACATGCAGATTCTGATTCGTTCAGGAGATCTGGGGTGAGCCCTGAGAATCATCTTTTCTAACATTTCTAAAGGCTTGTTATTCAAAACATGGTCTAGGGCACTATAGCATCATCATGACTTAGGTGTTAGAAATGCAGAATCTTCAGCCCCATCCCAGCCCTTAATCATATTCTGGCTCCTTTTTCAATGATTCCTTTGAACACACTCCTTCAAAATGTCCAAGGACTCCTTATTGATCTCTCTCCAAGGTTATGTGGCCCTGCTTAAGAAGTGATATTTTCTTTGATGCCTCTATATCTCCATTATAATTGATTGGCTTTTCCAAGCTTATTGCTAAGGGTCAACAAGGCAAATTTCTATTCCTCTTACTTTCCTGAAACCATAAAACTTTGAACTTTTGGTTCATTTGATTCAAGCCATATTTGTTTAGGGACCGCCTGGCAAACAGTCTAATACTATTATGCATGCTGTTTACTGGAGGGCAGAAAAATACAATATTGAAGAATGAGTCCCGTGGTCAAGAAAAGCAATGTGGAATCTCACTTATAATCAAGTCAAAGAACATTAGATTCAATAGGTAGCAGAAAGATGTGCCCAGGGTAAATAAAATGCATTTATATGTAGGAAGTTCTTGAACCTTTAATAAAAATGTATGTTGATTTTAAGTCATGAAATGAAAGGGTTAATGGGTACAATTAGCCAAAAATCAGTGCCAAAACCATTGAAATTCAAAGACATAAGTGAAGAAGAAAATAGTACTGGAGTGAAGGTGAAATACTCAGCAGTTTCTGTCTTCAAAGAAACATCAAGACAGAAAAGAAGACTCAAAAAGGAAATGTCATTAACGTAGAGAGAGAGGCAGGTTGAGATGAAAGGATTATGTGCAGTTAAATCTAAGTCTCCCAATACTCAGAAAATACTATTAACAAGTATTATCTACATACTTACATTTAGGGTCTATAATGAAGTCCCCTACATTAGGATTCTCATAATGCCCCTGGGTTCTACTTGGATTTGCCCGTAGTGAATGAAAGCCAAACAAAGGCGGTGTGTTTCCTGCACAGAATAACTGCCTAACTGCCAGGAGCTAGCGCCTCAAGCTGTATGTGAGTTGGCTGAAGCAAGCAGCCAGCAACAATGGCTGGCTTTCGCCTGGAGCTTCCATCTCAGTGAGTTTCAAACACGTTTCGCATATTTAACCAAGCCTCAGAAAGATAACAGATAACAATTGGTCTAGATAGGGATAAGAAAGAAGAGAGTCAGACAGGGGCAATCTGGCCATGACAAAACGATAAACTGCTGTAGAGGGTGAGATAGAACACAGAAATGCAAATCCACAGGAAGGTCTTCAAGATTACATGCAGCTTTCAGTTAAAATATACATGCTGTCACATCCAATTAATTTTACAAATAGAATTAAGAAAATGAGAATATAAAGATCTGTCCTAGGCTTTAGCAGTAAATCTCCCCTCCTTTATTTACAAGCATTGTGCAATTTTAACTTTGGCCATCACCTTCAGCTCTGATTTACATTTCTGTTGTAGCCTGGGCTTCCAGGCACATAGGGCCCCTTCAACCCTGTGTGAAAATCTTCAACATCTCTAAAGTATATTCTCAGGATACTTAGTCCCAAATATACTGCTTGAAAAGAGGGTTCCATGGTTTTATAAATTTGGGAAATATATAGTATTATTGGAAATTTGTTATGCACATTAGTACACTAAAGATTCTGAGAAATTCTATGGGGGGAAACTTTAATTTTGTTTAATGCAGTGTTTCTCAAAATTATATGGCAATGGAAACCTTTTGGTCCAGTATAAACTATGGAATTGTTGTTCTAAGTGACCTACTTGAGGAAATGCAGGTCTACAGAGATAGAAAACAGCACCTGAAAAACTGCTCTAGCATGATATTAATGGGGCCATAGTTGTCCCTGCTGTGATGTGAGTAGGGTAAGAAAAGCTGGGGAAAGCTCTCTCCTCATTAAACATTTGGGTGAACCCAAACGCTGTCCTGCTCTAGCAAGTCCATGGGAAGAAACGGTTTTGCCAGTCTTGGAGAGACATTGGCCCTACTGATCTATAATTCCTGTTAGAGCTGCAGACTACCTATTCCAGGTTGGTTTTTTTGTTTTTTTTTAATTGAGACAGTCTCATTCTATTGCCTGGGCTAGAGTGCTATGGCATAGCTCACAGCAACCTCAAACTCCTGCACTCAAGCAATCCTCCTGCATCAGCCTCCTGAGTAGCTGGGACTACAGGCATGCGCCACCATGCCCAGCTAATTTTTTCTATATATATATTTTTTTCCAGCTAATTTCTTTCTATTTTTAGTAGAGATGAGGTCTCACTCTTGCTCAGGCTGGTCTTGAACTCCTGAGCTCAAACGATCCTCCCGCCTCAGCCTCCCAGAGTGCTAGGATTACAGGCGTGAGCCACTGCGCCCGGCCTTATTTCAGGTTCTTTGAGAAAAGCAACTGTCTCTTATCCTTGCTTTTTCCCCTGCAGCACCAAGTTGTATGCTTTGCCTAAAGCTGTGCTTGATGAATGTCTATCAGTTGATGCACATTGGGGAAAAAAGCTAGGAACAAGGAAGAGGAAGGCTAGTCTAGAACTTTAGTCTATTTTTTAAATTTTAGGAATTTTTTCCTTCATTGGCTAGGCTCCACCCATGTGGCAAGTACTGTGTTTTGCTACTGCTGGGGACTTGATGGTGAATACCATCCCTACCCTAGTGGAGTTTATAGTCTAATGGGGAGTGAGCCATTAATAAAAATTGTACAAATATTTAAATATAAGCTGTAATAAATGTTATGAAGAAGACATGGTGGTTTCATGGGAGTATCTAATAAGGGGATCTGACCACATACACCGTTGGGGTAAAGGATGCCTTCTCTGAGCAAATGTTGAGCTGAGAGCCACTGTGAAGGGGTGAGGGTGGAAGGTTGGGATGGAGAATTCCAGGCACAGAATGGGACTGAACAATAAAAGGGCTGGGGGAATGAGCCAGGAATGCAAGCAAAGGCCTGATCATTCAGAGCCTTGTAGGGCAAGTTAGGAAATTTAATCATGGTATAAAAGCCATGAAATCCACTTAAGGCTTTTAATCAGGGGAGTGATATGATCAGATGTGCATTTTCAATGGGTCCTGAATACTACTGAGTCAATATGGGCAAAGGATTGCAGACAATGCCCAGAGATTGCTTGAGATTGTTGCAGGAGTCCAGGTGAGAGAAGCTATAGATTGAAGTGGCGAGAGGCGTGGCAGTGGAGAAAAACAGAATCAGAGAGCAGATGAGCTCTGCAGCATCAAGGATGGAGGGCTGGTTTCTAGCAGGTATAAATGGATGAAGGGTGGGGCCACCCATTGAGATGGGGACTGGAAGACAAGGTCATGGGTAGGTTTTGACATTTTGTGGATACCTGGAAGTGCTGAGTTTATAGTGGATACATGTGTCTAGACTTAAAACAGGAGGTCTGGGTTAGAAATATACAAGGGTTAATGGTTTACTGATGGTAATTGCAGCCATGGGTATAGAGGAGTTAGCCTGAGGGAAGAGAGTCCAGTTCTAAGTTTAAGATTTTAAAGAATTGGCAGAGGAAGATGAGCCCAGTAAAGGAAACTAAAGAGTTGTTGCTGGTCCCGGGCGCGGTGGCTCACGCCTGTAATCCTAGCACTCTGGGAGGCCGAGGTGGGCGGATCGTTTGAGCTCAGGAGTTCGAGACTAGGCTGAGCAAGAGCGAGACCCCATCTCTACTAAAAATATAAAAAAAGAAATTATATGGACAGCTAAAATATATATATAGAAAAAATTAGCCGGGCATGGTGGTGCATGCCTGTAGTCCCAGCTACTCGGGAGGCTGAGACAGGAGGATCACTTGAGCCCAGGAGTTTGAGGTTGCTGTGAGCTAGGCTGACGCCACGGCACTCACTCTAGCCTGGGCAACAGAGTGAGGCTCTGTCTCAAAAAAAAAAAAAAAAAAAAAAAAAAAAAGAGTTGTTGCTGGGAGAAGAAAAGCAGGAGTTTGTTGTCTCAGAAATCTAGTGATTGATATAGCCAAATGCTGCTATAAGAACTCACTTCAAATTCAGGCTGAAGCAGGCCCATTAGATGAAGCAACAAAGGAGGTCGTGGCTGGACCTTACAAGTACACTGTACTGTTTTGCTAGAGTGATGGGCACAGACGCTAGAATGGAGCAAAACGATGAGGAGAGGGATGAAAGCAAAGATGTGTTGAGGACCCTTTCTAGAGGTTTGTCTAAGAGCAAGATCAGATTTCTGTTTGGATTTTGGCCCTAACTATGTGAGCAACTTCTCTTATATCTGGCCTCAACTCTTAGAATGAAGAGAGCCTATTCTACTCCATGCATGTAGAATGGTAAATATGAATGTGTTTCTTTCCTTCATTCTTAATTCTCCTGTGTCTCTTAAAGCAAGAGAATCTTGCTGGTGGTGATTCTAGTTTTAAAGACATACTACATATATTTAATGGACTACATAACCCCCTCCTCCTGCCAAAATAATAAAAAGTAAACCAAATACTTTATCTGGTGTTAAAAATAAAGGTTTAGATTCACCAAGATATGGATTACTATGCCCATCTCTGTTGTGGCACCTTCCTAAGGAATTTTCCAGGAAAAAAATCTAACTATACTCAATTCCACCCTAAGCATTGACTTGAGAATATAACTCCTCTGTAGGATGCACCTCTACCTTTAATGACTAATATCTTAAGCGGTTTAAGAAATCCCAGAGCAGTAAATACTGGATTTGCAGGGAAGCTTTGCTTTTTACATCAATTTCCTTTCACCTTTCCTTTTTAGCAACTTACCAGTTCAGCCACATTAAAAAAATTAAATTTTGCTAGACTGCGTCATACTATTGTTATTGCCCCTAATAATAACTTCCTTCCTCTCCACCCCTACTAAAAGGAAGTAGCTGGAGTCACAGAGTTAGAATATTGGAAAAGTACCAAAAACACATTTTTGACTTTTAGTTTACGACTGAGAACAGTTATTTGGTATTTGACTCAAGTTTCTCAACCACATTTGCATGTTAGTGGGTGAAAGCAGTTCAGGACAAATTTAACTGCAAATAGTAAGTTCTATTGAACGAATCTGTAGATAGCATTAGAGCGAGGGCTTGGTGGAGAAAAAGATGGGTATTGGATTGAGAAAGACAAATGATTCACTTCTTGGCTTGTTATAGTCTCAGATTGAGCAAGGAAAGGGGATGGGCATAATATTAGGAGTTTTGGGAGTTTCTTGCAGTCGGAAACTTATTAAGAATACATAAATACATACATGACTTCCAAAAATGAATCAGGAAATCAGTGAGATTTTTCAATACACATGCATATATACATAGCCCCAGAACTACATGCAAATGTGCAGGGGACAGTCTAGAATAATAGAATTCAAGGCACCAGAATTTAATTCAAAGTAAATTAGACAGTATAAATAATGGAAATCATGATGTAGGTTTCTGCAAGAAAAGGACTTTTTCCTTTTTTAAACAGGTTTAACCTTTTTATTTAGTTACTTTCACAGAGCATATTTGTATCTAAGAAAACCAACTTAAATTAACTAAAGTGAATGAATTATTCTGAAAGAAAAGGGAAGGTTTAAAAAAGCTAATTGTTTTCATTAGAGCTTCATTTATAAAAGACACAATTACTGGAAGTACCCTTTGTCCTAGCAAATTAATTCATTGTGGGAATCTTTCTTGAGTACTTTTTATGATTGAATAAATGTTTAAAATCTTTTCAAGCAGTATATTTTGGGACTAAGTATCCTGAGAATATGCTTTAGAGATGCTGAAGAATTCGACATCTTCACAATTCATTTGTAATAGTTTGAATACTTATGTGACCTGAAGCTACGAGACTAGAGAAAGCCAAGTAGGATAGAGATATACTGTCCCCACACCTGTCGTTTGGTGCTTAACACAGAAGTTCTACTCTATTTCTTTTCAGGTGTGGAACATCTGTGAATTCAAAGCTGTCAATCAAACTAGGTAAGGTTGAGTTCAGTTTTCTGACCCTCCATTTCCTGGGGGACTGAATTGCATGAGTTTGCAGGTCCCACCCCCACACATCCAGTGTAATCACTCTCCTTGAGTGTGGGGGTGGGGCTTGTGACTGTGACGGGATATCGCTCCCCTCATTAGGTTATGCTATATATAGCAGCAGAAGGAATTTTGCAGATGTAATTAAGATTCCAAATCAACTACCTTTGAATTGATCCCAAGGGATATTGTCCTGGGTGGGCCTGACCTAACCTGGTGAGCCCTTAAAAGGAACTAACTGGGTCCTTCCTGAAAGATGAGATTTTAAGTGGGAATAGTCATGCTGTGAACTGCCTATGGAAGGGGTTACAGAGCAGAGACCTGGGAGGGACCTTGAGGAGCTGAGAGCAGTCCCCCTTGCCAGGAATAAATCGACCACCTCAGTCCTACAGCCACAAGGAAATGAATTCTGCCAACCACTGGAATGTACCTGAAAGTGGATCTTTATCCAGTTGAGCCCTCTGGAAGGATGCAGTCAGCTTTCACCTTGACTTCAGATTCCCGAGCCTCGGAGTAGAGAACCCAGCCACAGTGTGCCAGACTCGACCCACAGAAACTGTGAGATAATGAATTTGTGTTGTTTTAAGCTGCTGAGCTTATGGAAATTTGTTATGTAGCAATAGAAAACTAATATTATGTGCTCTGATTTGATTAAAGACAAGACTTGTTTAGGCCACTAGACTATAGCTCCTGAGACAACTAGTGGCAGCACACACTTTTTTTCTTTTCTTTTTTTCGTTGAGACCAAGTCTTGCTCTGTTGCCTGGGCTAGAGTGCCATGAAGTCAGCACAGCTCCCTGCAACCTCAAACTCCTGGGCTCAAGTGATTCTTCTACCTCAGTCTCCCAAGTAGCTGAGATTACAGGCGCACACTACCATGTGTGGCTAATTTTTCTATTTTTAGTAGAGATGGGGTCTTGCTCTTGCTCAGGCTGGTCTCGAACTCCTGACCTCAAGTGATCCTCCCGCCTTGGCCTCCCAGAGTGCTAGGATTACAGGTGAGAGCCACCACGCCTGGCCAACACACCCTGCTTTGATGCCCTTCTACAGGGAGATGAATAAACCTCTTTGAAGGTTGATGCTGCACATCAAAAGGGCTCCATCAAAGTAAACATCACATTGACCCCTACATTTGAAACCTTTCTCAAAGTCAAGTCTATCTATAGCTTAGAATACCAAAAAACAACTTTTCCAGCCAAGGGTCTTGAGCGTATTCTATTTTGTCATCTCTGGTACTTGATCTTCATTCTCTTCTCATACTGTTCAGGGAAGGTAAAGCTCGCAGACCTACCCATCCAACATTTTAAGCTGTTATTCAGACGTGGCAGCTCTGGGTGGTTATAACAGACAGCATTGGACTTAGGAGTTTAACTGTTGGCTCTGAAACCTACTAGTCATGTTACCTTGGGAAAGAGAATTACTTCCTGGACCCCTTGTTTTCTTATCTATAAAAAATAGGATCTTATGATGTATTCCAAGACTGCTCAAGAAAAAGGAGCATGGAAAAACTGCTGGAGTTTCAAGGACCACTCAAATTCTCCCTCCAGAAAGACTCGAAAATGTGCATAAATCTTGTACCTACAGATCAGGGGGATATTCTTTTATCTTCTTGCCAGTTAAATGGGTTGTCTTCAAATATTTTAAGATGTACAATGGATTAATCTTACCCTTCATGACAGGTGACACGACGGTGGAGAGGGAAGGTAACAGACTCTTTGAACATTACAAAGGAGGTAATTTTTATTCAATATAAGGACAAATTAAGATGCAGATGGTGAAAGATCCGATGTGATAATTTTGTTGAGGTGCCAAGAAGGCAAGGGTAGGAATACAAAATAGGGAAAAGTTTACAGAACTTTTGGCTTTGAATGAGGTGGGATATTCAGGAAGATCAACTCAAGTGTGAGAAGTTCTAGGAGCCTGAGATGTGAGGTGGTAGAGGCAATATATTAGCAAAGCAAGGCTAGCTTCTATGTATGTTTTAAATGCATTATTTCTTCTCATTCTCACACCTATCCTGTGCAGTGGCACTATGATTATCACTTGGAGAGGAAACAGTCTGAAACAGGTTCACTTTCCCAAGTCTCACAGGTAGTAAGTGGCAGGGAGGGGACTTGAACCCAAGCAGTCTTACCTCAGAGCCCTCACTCCTAACCACGTGTCTCAGTTGGAACAAATGGGAAGATTTCCAGTCTGTCCCTTTGCGCCAGGAGAGGGGAACCTCTTCTTTCCTAGCTGGAGATTTTCCCAACAGGAGCTCTTTTTTCCTAGAAAATTGTCTTTTAGGAAAGGAGTCCATTCCCTCACAGTCCCTAGTTGGTATGGTATTTCTTGGCAGGTTAATATTCTGTCCTTGTGGCTCTATTTTGATTTTACCAGAGGGTTTGGACTCTTTACCCACCTGATTTTGAATCTCTACATAGTTTTCAGTGTAGAAGAGGGACCACCTATTCAGTTTATTTTTATGGAGGCATAGCTGCTATTTGGGAGCTGTGTCTTTCAGTGGAGAGGGGATCAGACATCAACAACCCTCAGGGCCTCTTCCGTCATCATTCCGGCTGCCTTGTCACCCCTCCTCAATGTGTGCATATGCCTGATTTTGGGAATGGTCAGTGCCCTGCTGCTGTCTTCCTTGTGCCCAGCCAGGCAGGGCTTCCCATTAGCCTGCTTCCTGCTTGTTCCCATCAGGCTGGACAGTGGGTTCAATGCTAGGACTGGGGGAACCATGGGGCAATTCTGATTTGCTGCAACTCCAGTAAGGGGCTCGATAATGAGCCCAAGCCTTGACAGTGGGTTCAATGCTAAATCTGGGGAAAACTCCACTGAAAAGCAGCCAAACCCGACACAGGATGAGGAGAAACAGGACATAGTAAAGACAGGCTCACCTGACATCAGATTGCATCTTTGGAAACCTGAAGCGCTGTCCTTATAAAAATGCAAAACAGACCCAAAAGGAGTTACTCTGATCTTTCAAAGGTCAGAGTGAGTCTGAACATTGATTTTCCTTAAGATGTTTTATCAATTAGAGACCAGATGTTTTTTCCTGATGATATTTATTTCATAAATGTAATTATTTTTCTAAAACATTAAAATAGAAAACATGTTCTTTTGATCAATTTATACAAAGAAAATACCAATATAGTAATAAAAATACTGAAAATATATGAAAAGCACCAGAACATTAGAGAAATTACACTGGCAACAATTCTAGGAATATATTTTTTTTGTAATCGTACAATAAAGTGCTATTAAATTCAGTCAAAATTAGTGGCAAGATATAAAAACAGTTATGGTATTATGAAATTTGAGACTAGGTTTACCAGCAATTGCATTTTTGGGCTACTTGCAGGTCAAGCTAATGATATTTCATTAATCCTTTCATGGAAAATCTAATTTCCATTCCCAAGTGAAAACAAAAATTTAAATCTAAATGTTGGTCCTTGGTAATTTGGTCAAGAACAGGTAATGACATGACTAAAAATAAAATTATTGATTAGTGTACCAAAAATAATAATCATGCAATGTGATTAAATAAAACCAAAGGAAGACAGAATAAAATCAAGTATAAATATATATGATTAATCAAGACAAGTACAAAAGTTTAGATGCCTTTGATTTTATAGTTAGTTTTCAGTAATTCTGCTTAGTCACATTTAATGGACAAACATTAACAAGATATGTTATTAAATTCAACTGACCAGACATCGAGCAAAGATATTTTAGTGGGTCAACATAATTTTCATATGAAACATTAAAGGGACACCGTTAGGACAAAACATTTCCAATCTTGGCTAATTATTTCCTCATTTATTTGCTGAGGAACAAAAAAACATACACAAATACTTTGGGATTAGATTATATTAAGGCCAAAAATCTACCAGGTAAGGGGAAGGAAGCCACTGTGCACACACACAGGGAGATATTGTGCACAGTACTTAGAGTGGACTGCAGTCCGTTTCACATCTGGAGGTGGCAAACTGAAACAGAAAAGTCCAAATTAAGACAAAGTAGCACACCAGTGTCCTTTTAAGGTTTTATTTCCTAGGCCAATTTTGAAGGAACTCTATTATATCTTTCTTCATAACTCAATTTTGGAATCAACTTCTTCAAGATGAAAGCCAACAACTCTATACCTCAGAATAATAATAAATCTCCAAACATGGCTCAATTGAAACTCAAAATTTATTTTACAGGCAGACTATTTTTTTCTTTCAGATAAAGTAGACGTACACATGAACCAACATGGACTGAAACTGGTCATATGAGAAAACAAACTCATTTCATTAGCCTCTGCTGCTGCAAGGTGTATCTTTTTAGGAATTTAGGAACCATAGTGGGTGAGTATTACTGTATCCAAGGCAGAATATCAAGTAAGTCAATTAGTCCTGGGCTGAAGGTTTTGCAGTTCATTGTGAGTATATTTTTCATTCTTTAAAATAGAGAGCTGACACTTGAGCTTGTATGTTTTTGTTTTTTTTCTTTTCACTTTTATAGACACTCTAATCTTTTGTAAGTTTCCTTCTCATGGCTGATTTTAACAAGGAACATTTGAAACCTAAATTAATTATTCTGCTTAGCATCTCGAAAAAAATAACTTTTCAAAAAATTTTATGACACTTTTCACTTAGACACGAGGGTGAAGACGGTCCAATTCATTGTCCACAGAGACGCTCCTCTGCTCTGGAATGAGGGTGAAGATGGAACAACACAGGATCAGGCCTTTATAATAAATTAGGCAAAAGGTTCAGTGTCCAGGCAGGGATAGTGGACAACAGGAAGGTGTATAAAAATGACTGGAAAGGGGGACTGCTTGGAGAGACTTTCCTTCTGGGCATTACTAACCGAATTCGAAGAAAATCCAACCACACTTAGTTTGCCAAATTCTATTTGAAATAAGAGTGTTCATAAAAAAGCCCGAGATTAATAAAAGGCAGGCTGTTGAGGAACACTGAGAAACAAAGGCTAAGGTGGTTTGGCATTAAATAGGTTTACATTCCAAAAGAATATTGACTATCATCTGGAAGTAATTCTCAAAATTACAAAGTTATGATTACATAAATTCCTCTGTATGTTTTTTTTCAATATACATGTTCTTCTATATACATAGTATAGAAAAGCTAATAAGTTGGCTCAGCTATAATAATTCTGTCATAAAAAAGCAGACTACATTTTTTTGGCTGCAACAATGCATATTACTTATACTTTTCAGTTCAGCTAATCCATTTACATAAAACTTAAGCTTTTAAAAGTATTCAAATCAAAAGGAAAAAATAAATTATATTTAAACTATTAATTTACACAATGGATATACCTTTATTTACTTTACTAAATAGCTATAGTCTCCTATAATCAATTTCTCCAGCATTTCTTTATTCTAACAGTTTATTTTCAAGACATATATGTGTTCCCCTCTAGGTGCTGCACATTTCCTTTTAGGAAGCCCAGATGTGAAATACTTTTAGTAGCTTGGTGGAGAATTTTTGGGTCTGTTACTTTTTCCAACTAATAGATGAAGGAGCTGTGTTTCCTACCAGGTACCACTTCTTTAACTCTATAGCAAATAATAGAAAGAGATGACAAAAGCAAGCAAGAGCACTGTTAAGGAAAGCAGCAGCTGCTGGAACCAGATACAATGCTGCACTTGGTCTTCAAGCTTCCTATTGCTTTCTAGTAAACGATTGAGCTGAAGAGGGAAAAAGGGATGAAAGATTTGTCAGTAAAACAGTCATTAATCATGGGCATGACAAACAAGAATATTAGGAATCCAAACATTGCAGGGATTGGACCCATCTGCTCTGAAAAGCTGGGAGCTGGAAACGTAACGAGGCATTAGATTTGTTTGGGTGGACAGATGTGTCTCTGCTTACTCTCATTTTGAAAGGTCTAAATTTTTAATTGAGAGAGGAGCAGAGCAGTCACTTCCTGGAGGTATGAAATCCTTGAGCTACTGTCAGTTACTTAGATAGCCCCTCTGTCTCTTTCAAATTTAAACACACTACGTGGTACTTTTTCCTCAAGATAAATTCTTTGATACCCCCCCCACCCCAAAGCACCTTGCGCTTTGCTAAAAATGGCTAGAGGTTTTAAAGGTTATTAAATTTCTCAAAGTCACTCGCTGCTTACCATTTCTGGTTTGGCATCTCTTCACAAAGAGAGCATTTCTTTCATGTCTATGCCAAAGGGTTTTCCTTATATCAGTGGGAAAAAATGGATTTCTAATGTTGATTAGCGTTAACAACTTTGTTTTAGTTAGGAAAAAGAAAGCACACTTACTTGTAGATATATATCTTCACCGGTTTTATCTGACATGTTAAAAGCATTGTCTTTTAACGTAAGAGTGTTTGGTTTACTGTTCTCAACAGTATGGCATCTTAACCTATGAAAGTCCAAAGGAAACAACTTGTTTAAAGTTTTAATGAATTTTCTTGTAAAAGTAAAATGTTAAAATGAAAAAAGTTAAATACAAAAGTCTGTGTAACAGAGGTGAAAGTCCTCATTCCTCTCCCCAGGTTTACCTAGGGTGGCAGCTCAGTATATATTTATCTTCCAGCTTCTTAATGTATGTATAAAAGAACACAAGAGATCACAGGCACTGCTAAAGTAACCCATGGGATTCAACAAAAAGTTTTTCATATGGTATTCGGTAGAATTCATCCAAATATCTGACGATTTGAAGGAAACCACCCTTTCTAGATAAGAGAAAGGTGCTTTACTCTTGGGCCTTCAGTACATACCCACGAAGCACCCCCTCCCACTTGCTGTGTGAGCAGTGATTTCCTCTCACAGTTATAGAAAAGCAAGCCATTAGGAATTGATAAAACAAAAACCAAAGAAACAAAGCAACTCATACATAACAAAACCAAAAGAAACACTCCTCATTTTGAAGGACTGTTTCAAAGGAACTTCAAATAAATCTTCAACACCTTTTATACCAGTGTTTTATAACCTTTCAAAGTATTCTTGATAACCATGCCTTTGACCAAAAAACCCCACAGAAACTCGATAAAAGCAAAAAGTAGGCCCTCCTGCACTATAATTTGAAAATTTTAAATATTCCATATACAAACAAGGCAGCCACTGACCTCCACCTGCATCCTTCCTCCCCTCAACTAAGGCTAATCCCCCACCACCACTTTAGGTCTCCCCGTTTTAGCCGTCTCAGGAATTTCACTGTCCATGATCTGTCTTATATTGTCCAGCCTCTCCTCCTCCAATGGTCCTTGCCACAGGCTTTTAAACAATGCTCAAATCTCTCCCATGAAAAACCCCTTCGTCAATACCACATTCCTCCTTGGGGAGATCCCTCCCCAACCAGCCAAACCTCCAGTACAGTTTGACCACCTCCATTGCTTTAGCATCTGACCTCTCTGTCTTATGTGGCTCCTGAAGCCTGAAAGTGCTCTCTGTAAGGTCACCAATGACTTCTGTGATGTCGCCATCAATGGGCCCTGCCCACACATCCTTCTTGACCAGCATGGCAGCATTTGGTACTGGTAGTCACTTCTCCTTTGTGAAATATTCTCTTCGTTGGGCTTTGATGATAGTCAAACAGAGCCTGCCTACTGGTTTTCCTCCTAACTCCCTGCTGGGTCATCTTCTTCCATTTGGCCACTAAATATTCCTCTAGGCTAGGTCTAACATTCTCCTCTCTTGCTGGACAACTGAAATAGCACTTGTTTCCCCTGGCCCACTCTTGTTCTCTTCTACTCTGTTACCTGCACTGCAAACAGGATGATCTTGTCAAAGGCATGTCAGATCGGGTTGCCACTCTTGCTGGTTCTGTGATGGTGACTGAGCTCCTGCTCTGGCCCCAGCCTGCCTCTGCAACTTTCTTTGTTACCACAGATCCTCTCATTCTCTGTGTTCCAGCCACATCTGTATTCTTTCAATCCCTGTTTTGAAGATTTCATTCAACCATGAGCATTGCCAGGTTTCCCAGCTTCTCACCTATAAAGTGGGAAAAATACCTCCCTCTCTCATAGGGCTGTCTTCATGAATGAATGAATCAGTAAGTGTAAAGCATCTAGAACAGTGCTGGCACACAGCAAATTCTACTTCAGGGTGAATTTGGTATCACTGTTCCACCTGAGCCTGCCCACCATCTAGTTTCTACAGAGCCTCCAGAAGAATCCTTTTAAAAAATAAGCCAGATCACCTCATGGCTTTGCTTAGCACCAACTAATGGTTTCTCCTCTCAATTTCATAAGTCATCCCTATAGCAATGATCTGGTTTCTTACTCTTTGTCCTCATCTCCCGCCAAGCTAACTGGAGTCAAGTGACATTGACCTCCTTGCTGTTCCTGACACAGGCCAAGCACATTCTCATTTGTTGTTCCTTCTGCCTGGAAAGATCTCTGTCCAGTTATCTATGTGGCTTACTCATTTCCTTCAGGCCCTACTCAAATGTCATCATAGTGGCAATATTTAACTGCCCTATAAAGGAAAGTTTCTCAACCTTAGCACTGTGGACACTTAGGGCTAGGTAATTTTTTTGGGGTGGGGGCTGTCCTGTGCACTGCAGGAGGTTTAGCGGCATCCCTAGGCTCCACCTACTAGATGCTCATAGCACCCCATGCCCCAACTGTAACAACTAAAAATGTCTCCAGGCATTGACAAATATGCCCTCGGGAGCAAAACTGGGAAAACTCCAATAAACCATAATTCCAATTTAAAAAATTAAAAATAGCCAAACAAAACTAAAGCACAGCCTTCTCTATTCTCCTTTTCTATGTATCTTTTCAAGACATTTGTCACAACCTGATATATACACATATATACATGTATATACCTACACACTCAGAGGTTTCACCCCCTCTTAAATAGGATAATGTCATAAAAATTTTTCTGTGACTAGATTTTTTTTTCTAATAATACATCACAGATGTCTTTCCATGTCAGAACAGACTTATACTTTTTTGAATGGCTACAGTATTCTTTACATGAATATGCTCAAATGTATCTCACTATTGCGTTAATTGGTGATTACTTAGGTTCTTTATCTCTAATTTTTCACTATTTAAACAATGCTGCATCAAACATTCCAGTACACAAGGCAAGCATTCCTACAAGGAAAAATGCTGGAACGAAGAGATCTGTTTTTGTGCTCTGGACAGATCGAGACTCTTGCACTGGCCTGCAAACAAGTTTCTGCTATCAGCAATCTCCTTGAGCAACTCTCGGTCTCATTCATCTGGGCAACCCTACAGGCTCACTGGGTGCCTGGTCATGCCAGATGCTTCAACGCCTACCAAATGAGAGAAGGAAGGGCCCCTTTCTCTTTCTGATTCTTCCCACTACATTAGAGAGAGTGTGACTAAAAAGCTTACCTATGCTCCATTACTTTGTTTCTAGGAACTTCTTTCCAAAACTGAGTCAATTCTGCTGGACCTGTGCCAGATGACTGTTCCATTTCTGCAGCCATTATCAGAAACCGGTCTTGGGCAGAGACTGTTAAACCTGCATTGCAAAAGGGTAATTTAACATATAAACAGGAACCTTTACAAGGAGTTGGATATGTATGTGGTTTAAGGCATTATTCTGGAACACAACATTAAGGAAAAAGAAGAAAACGAACTCCCTTAAAAAGGAAGAAGTTCTAAAATTTGAGGAATATTATTTTTCAAATTCAATTTCAATTGGTGTCAGTTTAAATAATTTTACTCATTAAAAACAATTACATTTTAGGCCGGGCGCGGTGGCTCACGCCTGTAATCCTAGCACTCTGGGAGGCCGAGGTGGGCGGATCGTTTGAGCTCAGGAGTTCGAGACCAGCCTGAGCAAGAGCGAGACCCCACCTCTACTAAAAATAGAAAGAAATTATATGGACAGCTAAAAATATATATAGAAAAAATTAGCCGGGCATGGTGGCGCATGCCTGTAGTCCCAGCTACTCGGGAGGCTGAGACAGGAGGATCGCTTGAGCTCAGGAGTTTGAGGTTGCTGTGAGCTAGGCTGACGCCACGGCACTCACTCTAGCCTGGGCAACAGAGTGAGACTCTGTCTCAAAAAAAAAAAAAAAAAAAAAACAATTACATTTTAATGCTGGAAAAGGCTTTAGAGACTCCTTTGAGGCTCTGACCATCTCATTTCACATATGAGAAAAGAGATGTCTAGAGTAAGGTGAGGTGCTGATACTCTGGTAAGTTTTAGATTCTAGCCCGACATTTTTGATGACTCAGGGCTCAGCCCTAGGTCCCCTGCTCCCACCACACCTGCTGGGGTTAATAAGTAACAACTCACCCCCATGGGGAGACACAACTATATCAACTGATGCACCTGGGTCACAGCTGCTGTTGCTTGGCTTGACTCTGTATTTTTCTGGAGCAGTTGTTCTCACCTGTTTATAAACAGTAGCCATATAACAACCTTTATGGCTATTTGGGGGAAATGGCTTAAGAATGACTTTTTAAAAAATCAGCAGTTAATCAATGAACAAAGAGTTTACAAAGCAACGTTGGTGGTTATGTACAGAATATGTTTGTCCCCACTAACAGGAAAGAACCACCTCACTCTATCTAAAAAGATACTCGTATATTAGTCCAATTGTCACTTCGCCTCCCTCTTAAATAAAGAAATTAATCCATCTGTTAAATATCCCGTTGGCTAAGAGCCTGAATTTAATGATGCAAATTCACAAAAACAGAATGCACATTAGATTTCATGTTGCAATAGTGTGTTCAGAAATTAAAAAACAGTAGATAAATAAGGTACATCAGGAACATCCTAGTGGTTATATCTAAATTCAATAGAAGATTTAAGGAAGGAATACGTATAATACGGGGTGGTGCTAGATTCAGTCTTGTTACACTTAATTAATGCTCAGTATCAGGTTATTATCCGATATAAACCACACTCCAGAATATACCACACTTGGAGGGGAATGTACTATCAATTTTATAGTTTTATCTTTCACTGTTATTATGAATCAAATTATTCATATAATGAAGAGCGATTTTTCCTGAGTTTTTATTTACAACAAACCCCTGGGATTAACTTAGACATTAGCCTATTACTGCACATTAAAGATTTAGATACAGACCTCAGGGAAAATTTTAGATAAGCTGTGATGCTTAGTTAGAACCAGAAGTCAATACAACATGCCTAAAAATATTATAAATAAAAACATGGTACAAGTTCAAAATCATCAATTTTTCAACTAAAATATGTATAAAAATCACTTCCCATGTCAGATTCTCACAATTTATTAAATTTTTAAAATATTTACCTTAAATGCCACTATATTTTTAGTTACATTTGTCAACACTATTAAAGTTTTCTTCTCTCCAGATTCTGTACTTCCAAAATACAGTTCTTCTGCTGGGCTAGGTAGTGACAAAAACATAAGGCATTTGTAATACTCAGAATAAATGACAGTCTAATTATTAGCTTGAAGAAAAATATTTAGTTAATATCTTAAGCTCATTTATATAAAGAGATTTCACCAAAAATGACTACAAAACAATTAGCTAATATAATTCTGTATTTTAATCTTGCTGATTCAACACATGCTATTTAAAAAAATCCTATGGTTTTGCCTAAGATCAAAAACAAAATAGGAAAGAACAGAAGAGAGAATTAGGAAGATTCTGAATTAATCCTATAATCAGCACTATCTTAAGGTGTATTTATTTAAACTATTTGGAAGGTTATAGATAATAAAGCAAAGAAGGTATTGCTGTTTCAACTTTACCTAATTATGAATAGATTAGAATGGGGTGTATTTTTATATGCCCACAGAGAAGAGCATAAATTAAAAAGAAAGAGCACTAGGGATGTATTTAAGTAACAGAATAATTTCTTACTATATAATGGTCTCTCTAAGTAATAGGGAAGGAGAAAAATAAAGAAGCAAATTTGGGGTGGGAACCGCAGAAAGAACTTAACAAATAGCAAAAAGGGGGGGGGGTGGAGGGGGGGCAAGGGCAATATACGTAATGTAAACTTCTATACCCCCATAATATGCTGAAATAAAAAATTGCAAAACTGGCAAGTCTCAAAATTTAAATTTTACTATTATTGGCCATTGTAATGCCCATGACCTAAAATAAAAATTGAAAGACTCAAGCAAAGTTTGTGTAGTTTAATTACATTAGCCAAATTGTATCAGGCGCCTCAAAACAATGGGGAAAACGTTGTTTTTGGTTTACATAAAAAGGTGAAGAACTTAACTGAGTCTTCAAATAGTCTTTGATTTTGAGACACATCTTTAAATAGATTCATTTTATATCAGGAATGTCTGTATATCAGGGATATTTATCAATTTAGAGAACACATTTTTAAGGAAGAGCTCTCCCAGAATGGCTTTGCCTAGCTTTGGACAAGATGGTGAATCAGCATGATTGCTGGCTTCCTTTTAGAACCCAATCTTAAGTAAGTTACAGAAAAGACAGTAAGATTATGGATCTCAGAATTGCTCTCAGTAGCAAGCACAAAAACTGTGAGCAGCTGTAGGGAACGAGATGTTGGTTGGGTCCTTGTGCATGTGTAGGAGCAGCTCTGGGACTTTACTGGGGGTGGAGGCAGGGTGGGGCAGAGCCCAAAGTGCAGCTGAGAAGCTGTGCTGCTCCAGCCTGCCTTTTTCTGTAGCCTGCTCTTCTTGTCATACCTCTACACTTATAGGCTAGGACACATGATTTGACAGGCTTCCAGTGAAAACATAGAACATGTAACTTCCAAACAAGTAGAGGGAAAAATGAGAACAAGTAAGCAAACGACAACAACAACAAAAAAAAACTTTTAAGGAGGAAAATGGCAAAGGAAAACACGGAAAACAGAAAAGGCATGTGCAACATGCAGATCTCTTTCACACACAGAGATGGTGACGATAAATCCAAATAACACAGGAAACAAACCAATCTTGTCAATTAGAGAATCTCAGGTTTTTAAAAAGTCTGAATGTATTGTTCATAAGAGATATACCTAAAACATAATTACACAGCAAGGTTGCAATGCTACATTAGATCATAAAGTAGGTGTGGCAATATTAACATAAGGCAAAATAGATTTACCAACCAAAAGCATCATCAGTGAGAAAGAGGTCTTTAGACAATGATGAAAGAAACAACCCTGAATCTTTTGAATTAAATAGCCTAGCAACAAAAATAGAGATGTGCTGAAATTTGACTTTAGTCACAAACATATTTTTCTGGTTTACCTTTCGCTGTTAGAAAGTCAAATCAACAAATGCCTACACTTCAGTGTCACTTCTGGCATCCCTAAACTTGTGCAAGTCTAATAATGGTAACAGTAACATGAGAGAAATCCATGAAATTCAGATATTATTTATTGTTAATAATTTATTGTTACTATATTATTTCATTATCTAATGTATGATGACAGCCCTTTAAACACACTCAACAGAATAAGAAAAAGTTAGCTAAAAATATCCACTATGCCTGAATCAAGGCAAGTCTTTAGATAATCCTTAATTTTGTATTTCTATAGTTTCAGAAACAGTACGGAAGTTTTTCTTAAGTTTTCTGTTCCCTCCAGATGATCAAGATTATAACAGTATAGCTAATAAAATCTTCAACTATTACCTGATGTGTAATAAGGGTCCTTTAAACACACTCAATGGTTTCTTGAAAGCTTTTATTTTTGAATCAACTTTTTCATTTTCTTCTGCTTTTGAAGTAGATTCAGTTGGGTTAGTCTAAAGATCAAAAAGAAAAAATGAAAGAAAAGATAAAGAAATTTAAGTTTCACACTGACAGTTGGGCAGATCATTAGGTCAAAGTAAACATTATTTTAATTCAATCCTAATTATACTCTTAACCACAGGTTTATTGTATCTATTTAGCATATATTAACATGACCATTAACATATATCTGAGTGCCTCCTACAAATAGGTTACTGTAGAAAATATAATATGGTCCTTTCTTTGAGTCTTTAAATTTGTTCTAAATTATATTATATTTATCCCTCTGTCAAGTCCCTGATTACTTGTAAAATGGGTGACAACTAAGTGCTGTTTAACAAATAGAGAAAGGAACTAGATCAAGGTATTTTTAAATTAATTTTATTTTAGACAAAAAAATTCCTTCCAGATGCATTTGGCTAATTTTTATACAAAAGCATGGAATCAGCCTTTTATACACTAAAGTGGTGCTATGAGTCAACTAGTCCCATCCTTCTTACTTTTTACACACAGAGATATGGAAGGGCAGCAAGTTAAGTGAATGACCCAAAATTACATAGCCAGCTAGTGGTGGAATTGGGGCCAGACTACAGCTTTTGACTCAATTTCATTTTATTTACAAAATTACCTTTTTTAGAAGAGTTGTTTGTTCTTCATTAGAAATTGTTTCCAAGGTTTCTTTACCATCGCTTTCTATATCTTCTTTACTTGAAGTTTCATCCTCACTGGTAATAGGCCCGTTCTCACACAAAGGTGTCTGGAAGTCGTCGTCTACTAGTGGTGGATAGCTATACTTGAAAGGATCCTAAAAGAAAAGTATTTCACATCAGCCTGCCAAGAGGTGGGTAGAGAAATATTTCTCTTAGTAGATTTAAAATTCATTACTTCGGCCAAGAAAGCAGACTTAATTAGATAGTGAAATTTAAAATAAAGGAAGCATTTCAAATCAGAAAGGAAAGGAGCAATAAATGGTGTGAGACAGTTGACTAGCCATCTATACAGCATCAAGTTAGATTGTTAGCTCACTCTTTACTCCAAAAAGAATTTCAGATGGATAAAAACTTTAATTGTATGTATTTTTTTAAAAAAACATATAAGCTCCAGGACAACACAGAAGAGGATTAAAAACAAAAAACAAAAAACCTAAGTAGGAAAGACCTTTGTATACATAGCACAAAACCTAGAAGCCATAAAAATATTGATAAGAATTGAACACACACTCGAATGAAACATTTCTGAATAGCAAAAAATAAAACCTAACCAATCAACCAAGAACAACAAAAAATCCCTAAAAACTAAAAACAGAAAGGGTTTTTTTTTTGCGTCCTGAAAATATTTTTATTTATTTATTTTTTTTTCAACTGTACTATTTTATTTTATTTTTATTTCAGCTTATTATGGGGGTACAAAAGTTCAGGTTATATATATTGCCCATGTACCGCCTATCCCCCTGAGTCAGAGCGTCAAGCGTGTCCATTCCCCCAGACAATGCGCACTGCACTCATCATGTAGTTATACCCCCATCCCCTCCCCCCACCCCCCATCCCCCCGAGTCAGCACATTCAAGCGTGACCATTCCCCAGACGGTGCGCAACGCACTCATCATGTAGGTATACACCCATCCCCTCCCCCCACCCCCCACCTCAGTCTGATACCCAATTGGGTTTTTTTTGTTTTAAAAAGGCCACAACTGGGAAAATATGTACCACATACATCAGAAAAAAAGACAGCTTTTATTAATATATACAAATCAATAAGAAAAAGACTTAACTCACCAGAACAAGGGTAAAGGAATGATACAGAATTTATTGAAAAAGAACAAAGATTGCCTTTTGAATCACATACAAGTACATGTAACATCACTTATAATAAAAGAAATGCAAGTTAAAAACCACAATAAAATATTTTTCACCTGACACTGGCAAAGATCACAAAAATGAGAATAAGTGTTGGCAAGAAGGTGGTTCCAGTGTCCCCCACCGATTATTGGTAAATGGGCACAAACTCTTTAGAGGGAATTTGGCAACAGATATCAAAATTAAAAACTACCATTTGATCCAGCAATCCCATTACTGGGCATCTACCCAAAAGAACAAAAGACATTCTATTACAAAGACATCTGCACTCGAATGTTTATGGCAGCACAATTCACAATTGCAAAGATGTGGAAACAACCCAAGTGCCCATCAATACATGAGTGGATTAGTAAAATGTGGTATATGTATACCATGGAGTACTGCTCAGCTATAAAAAATAACAGTGATATAGAATCTCTTTTGTTCTCCTGGAAAGAGTTGGAACCCATTCTACTAAGTGCAGTATCCCAAGAATGGAAAAATAAGCACCACATGTACTCACCATCAAATGGTTTCCCTGATCATCACCTAAGAGCACATTTGGGAATAACACTAATCGGGTGTCGGGTGTCGGGCAAATGTGGTGGGTGGGGGGTGGGTGGAGGGGATGGGTGTATACCTACATAGTGAGTGCAATGCGCACTGTCTGGGAATGGACACACTTGAGGCTCTGACTCGGGGGGTAGGGGGGCATGGGCAATATACATAACCTAAACTTTTGTAACCCCATAATAAGCTGAAATAAAAAAAAATAAATTAAAAAAAATAAAAATAAAAAAACCTAACTATACCCATTGACCCATTGATTTTAATTCTAGGAGTTTATTCTATATGTATATTTGCTGCACCTGTGTACCAAGAGTTATTTGCAAGGATATTAGTGATGGCAGAAGATGAGACAACAACTAATGGTCCTTCAAAAGAAGATTGATTAAATAAATGTTATATTCATCCACACAATGGAATATTCTGCAATGGTTTAAAAAAATAAGGCAGACCTCTATGAATCAATATAGTATAACCTACACAATAAAGAATGTGAAAAAAGCACAAACGGTATGTATGGTATGTGATCATTTGTGTAAAAAACTGTAATGGATAGATAACTCTGAAAGGATAGAAAACAGTGATTGCCTCTAGGGAGTGGCAGTGGGCACTGACCTGGGGAAAGAGAGGTACTTTTCACTGTGCTGTTATACTTTTCAATCTCTGGTATTGTTTACTTTTTAAAAAAATCATCTGTGTTACTTTTGAAAAAAAAAAAACCTTAAAAATTTATGTTAAAACATAGTAGTCCTACTACAGTTTTGACTGAAATCCTGAAGAAATATACTACTAACAACAGAGAGGGAAAATAAAATAACCTTTTTATATGTAAAAATAAAAATCATTTTTATTAAATGCTATTAATTTTAAGATACAACAATTTTATGGGCAAATTATTAAAAATGACAAATCAAATAAAATCACTATGTTTAACTAAGCATAGCATCTGAAATGAATGGCATTTGGTTTTTCTAGGTTAAAATGTGAAATATAAAGCCTTAGAATAAAAAAGCAGCAGACTCTAAATTAAAAACATTGAAGAAAGCAGGATGCACAACAGCATATAAATATACTACCTGTTTAAAAGAGATGGGAGGGAGCAAGAATTTATACTATATTTATTTGCTTACATAGGCACTACATATCCCTGCAAATTAATATAAGAAATGTAAGTGGAGGGGAACAGGGTGGTTGGGGACAAAAGGAGGAGACACTTTACTGAAGACTTGTTTCTGAATACCCTTCTGAATTTTCATTAGTTTAGAACCAGGTAAATATGTTACTTATATAAAAAATAAAAATGTAACAACTTTAAAACTTAAGTATAAAATGTCTATAACACTACTTGCTATTTTGGGGTATCTGTGATCTTTCTTTGTATGTTATGAGATTGCTTTTCCTTTTTCCTTGAGGAAAGAATATAGCCTAATATGCCATTAGCCAATTACTTTATAAACAAGTCTTCAGGTATTATACTTACAGTTCCACCCATATGTGGAGGCAGGTACTCTACACTGACATAGTCCTGGACTTCATTTTTGCTTGTAAACTTCAACAAACTTACTGCTTCTGGACCAAGCCAGGTTTTCACAATTTTGAAAGCAGCTGGAAAAAAAAGTCACTTCATTAAAATTCTTTTCACTCTCTTTCTCAATTAATTTACTGTAAGTGCTAACCTGAGCCTTCTGAAATCAGTTTGGGCTATAATCTGTTAATATTTATCTTTATGTGGCATGATACTTAATTAACATCCTCTAATTCCTATAGGCATTTACATTGTGACTCTCCCTTATGGGTTTCAAATGTTCAGTGAAGATTCAGGAAGATTAAATTACCCTTACATACATGAATAAATTTATCAGAGTTTTGGCCTCTGAATAAATCCATCAACGATCTCAACTATTTAGATTTCCAGACACTGAATCAAATTACAATGTGATTCAGGAAATAACTGCACAATAGTATGGAAAGAGTCATTTACCTTACGGTTCTGATAAACTCTTAATCTCAAAAACCTTTTAAAATTGGAAGTCATGAGAGAAAGAAATAGCCCTCCTCATTATAAATGTGAGCCAGATCCAGACTTCCTTCCTAACCCTAAACTTTGCCTTTCTCTCAAGCCCTGCAGTTTATATAATTGTGGGGAACTTACAGAATCTACAAGAATAAACTGTTATCAAACACAGCTGTTTGGTAATTATAATCTTGTTCTGTCACGCCATTTCTTATTTATACTTAATTTTTTAAATCTCATTTCCATTGTGACATTCTAAGTACATTTTTCAAAGAAATTAAAAGAGGAATACTGCATTAAATTTGCAAGAGTCATTTAAAAAATAAGACAAGAGCAGCATGATAAACATTAAATAGTAGTTTGGAAAAATTACATTTTTACTTTGGCTAACTATAAGTTTTTTTTACATAACATTTTAATTTTCATTAATTTCAATTTTAAAAGTTTGTGAGATGACATGTTTGAAGCTAGGCTACTTTAATTAGATAAAGTGCTAAGTCTGGTTTTTTCATAATAGGCTTTATTCAGATATAATTTACATACCATAAAATTCAATTTGTGCCACCATCACCCCATCTAATCTTAGAACATTTTTTTTTTTTGAGACAGAGTCTCACTCTGTTCCCCAGGCTAGAGTGAGTGCCGTGGCATCAGCCTAGCTCACAGCAACCTCAAACTCCTGAGCTCAAGCGATCCTCCTGTCTCAGCCTCCCAAGTAGCTGGGACTACAGGCACGCGCCACCATGCCCGGCTAATTTTTTCTATATATATTTTTAGCTGTCCATATAATTTCTTTCTATTTTTAGTAGAGATGGGGTCTCGCTCTTGCTCAGGCTGGTCTCGAACTCCTGAGCTCAAACGATCCGCCCACCTCGGCCTCCCAGAGTGCTAGGATTACAGGCGTGAGCCACCGCGCCCGGCCTTTAGAACATTTTTATCATGCCAAAAAGAACCCTCATCTCGCCATCTTTCCTTATCCCCACCCCCTTATAGTCCTTGGCGACTATTAATACTCATCTATTTTGTCCTCGTGGATTTGCTTATTTTGGACATTTTATATAAATGTAATCATACATGTGGCGTTTTCTGCTGACGTTCACTTAACATGTTTTCAAAGTTAACCCGTGATGTGGCATGTATGTATCAGCACTTAATTCCTTTTTATGGCTGAATAATTTTCCATTTTGTGGATACATGATATTTGTTTATTCATCAACTTATGACCATTTGGGTTGTTTCTACTTTCGGCTATTAAGAATAAAGCTGCTGGTCAGGCGCGGTGGCTCACGCCTGTAATCCTAGCACTCTGGGAGGCCGAGGCGGGCAGATTGTTTGAGCTCAGGAGTTCGAGACCAGCCTGAGCAAGAGTGAGACCCCCGTCTCTACTAAAAATAGAAAGAAATTATATGGACAGCCAAAAATATATATATAGAAAATTAGCCAGGCATGGTGGCGCATGCCTGTAGTCCCAGCTACTTGGGAGGCTGAGGCAAGAGGATTGCTTGAGCCCAGGAGTTTGAGGTTGCTGTGAGCGAGGCTGATGCCACGGCACTCTAGCCTGGTCAACAGAGAAAGACTCTGTCTCAAAAAAAAAAAAAAAAAAGAATAAAGCTGCTATGAACGTTTGTGAACAAGTTTTTATATGGACATAAGTTTTTACTTCCCTTGGTATATACTAAGGAGTGGAATTCTGGGTCATATAGTAATTCTATGTTTAACTGCAAACTGTTTTCTAACATTGCTGGACCATTTTACATCCTTACCAGCAAGATAAGAGGATTCCAATTTCCTCGCCAATAACTGTTAATGTATTTTTTTTTATTATGGCCACCCAAGCAGTATCTCATTTGGTTTAGACTTGCATTTCTCTAATGATTACTAATATCGAACATCTTTTTATGTGTTTATTGCCCATTTGTTTATCTTTGGAAAAAACATCTATTCAAATCTTTTGCTGATTTTTAATTGGGTTACCTGTCTTTATATTGTTACACTGTAAGAATTTTTTATATATTCTAGATGTAAGTCCCTTATCAGATATATGACTTGTAAATAATTCTTTTTGTTCTGAGGTTTGTCTTTTCACCTTCTTAGTAGTGTCCTTGAAAGCACAAAATATTTTAATTTTAATGAAGTCTCATATCTATTTTTTTCTTTGTTTATTGTGCTTTTGGAGTCATATCTATGAAACCATTGCCTAGTCCAAGCACAAAGATTTACTCCTATGATTTCTTCTAAGAGTTTTAGTGCTACATTTAGGGCTCTAATTCATTTTGAGTTAATTTTTATATATGCTTTGAAGTACGGGTCCAACTTCATTCCTTTGACTGTGGATACCCAGTTGTCCTAGCACCATTTATTAAAAAGTTTTCTTTCTTTACTGACTTGTCTTGGCACCGTTTTATGGTAAAAAAAAAAAATTGACCATAAATGTGAGGGCTTATATCTGGACTCTCAATTCTATTTCATCAATCTATATGTCTATCTTTTTTTTTGAGACAGAGTCTCACTCTGTTGCCTGGATAGAGTCCAGTGCCACCACTGTAGCTTACTGCGGCCTAAAACTACTGGGCTCAAGCAATCCTCCGGCCTCAGCTTTCCGAGTAGTTGGGATTACAGGTGTGTGCCACCCCGCCAGGCTAATTTTTGTATTTTTAGTAGAAACGGGGTCTCATTCTTGCTCAGGCTGGTCTCAAACTCCTAAGCTCCAGCAATCTTCCCGCCTCTGCCTCCCAGAGTGCTAGGATTATGAGCATGAGCCATTGTGCCTGGCCTATGTGTCTATCCTTATGCCCATACTACAAATGTCGTGATTATTATAGCTCTGTAGTAAATTTTTGACATCAGGAGGTAAACAACTTTGTCGTTCTCTTTCAAGATTTTTTTTTTTTTTTACTACTCTTGGTTTCTTGCATTTTCTTGTCAATTTTAGGACAAGCTTGCCAATTTCTGCACAGAAGGCAGCTGGACTTTTAAAAGGGACTGGATTAAATGAGTAGGTCAATTTGGGAAGTATTACTATCTTAATAACAGTCGGCCTTCCATATCTGTGGGTTCCCCATCTGTAGATTCAACCCACTGTGGACCAAAAACATTAAAAAATAAATAAGTAAAAAATAACAATACAATTAAATAAAAAAATGCAAATAAAAAATAATACCGTATAGCAGTATTTACATAATCCTTCATCTGTGTAACAAAGAATTAGCATTACCCAAACAGTGGCCTGGCCTTTGCCCTTACCTTCTGGGAGGTAATCTTCATACCTGACATGATTGTCTTTGTTTGTCTGGGGGCCTTGGCTCACACTGGAACAATGTAATTTAGGGTAGGAGCTGGCCATGGTAGAAAGACCAACAAAGTGATTTAGGGTGGGGGCTTTGGGTCACATGGTATCAGAAGACCTCTAGGGAGACTGAGACTAAGATCTATGTGGGCAATCAATCACATCTCTGTAATGGAGCACCAATAAAAACTCTGAACACTGAAGCTTGGGTGAGCTTCTCTGTGGCGATCCTCCATGCACACTGCCACACATTGATGGTGGCAAAGTAATGTGCTCCAATTTGGTACTTCCCTGGACTCTGCCTTACATTTTACTCCCCTTGGCCGATTTTAATCTGAATTCTTTCTCCATAATGAACCAACCATAACTGTAAGTATAATAGATTTCAGGGAGTTTTTGGAGTCCTTCACTACAATTATTGAACCTGAGGGTGATTTTGGGCACCTCCTGAAGTTACAGGTCATGTCAGAAGTGAGGGTGGTCTTGTGTAGACAGACTACTGTGCTCCTTCTAACTGTGCAGTTGGTTCCAACTCTTTGCACCTTATATTATTTGTTTGTTGAATGCTTTTTATCATGAGAGGGTACTGGATTTTGTCAAATGCTTTTTTTGTGTCTGTTGAAATGATCACGTCTTTTTTTCCCCTTTATCATATTAATATGGTGGATTACATTGATTGATTTTCACATGCTGAACTCAACATTCCTGAGAAAATCCCACTTGGTCATGGTGTATAATCCTTTTTATATGCTGCTGGTTTGCTAGTTCTTTGTAGAGGACTGTTGTGTCTATACTCATAAGGGACACTAGCCTGCAGTTTTCTTTTCCTGTGATGTTTGGTATTGGAGTTATAACCTGCCTCATAAAATGAGTTGGGAAGTATTCCCCCCTCTTCCAATTTTTGGAAGAGTCTGTGAAGGCTTGGTGTTGATTCTTTTTCAAATGTTTCACAGATTTTACCAGTGAAGTCATCTGGGGCTGGGCTTTTCATCGTGGGGATTTTTTTGATTATTAATTCAATCTCCTTTGTTATATGTCTACTGATTCTTCTTGAACTAGTTTTCAGTAGTTTGTATATTTCTAAAAATGTGTCCATTTCATCTACAGTATCTAATTTCTTGGCATACAATTGTTCATAGTACTCCCTTATAATCCTTATTCCTGCAAGGTCAATAGTGACGTCCCTTCTTTTGTTCCAGATTTTAATAATTTGAGTCTTTCTTTTTTTCGTCATCGTTTTAGCTAAAGGTTTGTCAATTATGTTGAACTTTTCAAGTTTTGGTTTTGTTGATTTTCTCTATTGCTTTCTACGTAACAACTGACTTTTGCAAACACAAATGAGAATGCACATTCTGAAAATAACATTAAATTTATAATCACTTTAAAGTTGGACAAGAGTGTTTTTCAATGGCTTTTTCAAAACATTTTTAGCAAAAAATATATGATGACTGTCAAAAGGGTCCTGTGACTACAGTGATTTGGGGTGAGTTTCAGGTTGATTCCACCTTCTTCTTCAACACCTAAAGCCCATGAGAAAACCTAGACAAGGCTTGTGTTCTAAGACACACCTTATCTGTGGGTGACAAACTGAGGCTTCTGGCTATAACTTTAGCTGAATGGTTGAATATCTTGAGACTGTTTTTAAATTTTTTTTAAGAGACAGGTCTCACTATGCTGTTGCCCAGGCTGACCTTGAACTCCTGGGCTCAAGTGATCCTCCTGCCTCAGCTTCCCAAGTTCCTGAGTAGCTGGGACTACAGGCACATGCCACTGCACCCAGCGAGGCTGTTTTTAAAGACTAGTGGATGTCCCCAGATCCTGGGGATAGAATATTAGCCCTGTTTGCTTAGGATAGCCTTTGAGTATTCTAGCTCCAGTCTCTTAAGACTACATGCCAAGGACAATATAAACATTCCTATAAACTACTGTAGAAGTATGGCTAACTTGACAAAGTGAAGATAAAAGAAAATCAGACATTTTGTTTTAAGAAAGCATAAATAATATACTCACCGTTCATTAACCAAGGCATATCAAAGATCACTATTTTTGCTGAAAGATGAAAAAAAATCATTGAATGTGACTTAGTACCTCTATAGTAATGACTTATACCTGGCCTAGAAAAAAATTGGTCACCTGAATCCAAGTACAAACTGAGCTGGTTGACTGAGTTCTAATTCAGAGAAGTGCGACTGGTGCTAGAATCAACAACTAGCATCTCACAAGTGAGGGGCCTACCCAGGACGGCTTGGGGGAAATCAGTAATGCAATCACTGTCCTCTGGCAAACAGCTTATTCTTTTGTTCGTTCACTGCTTTTGTTGTTTGCAGAAAGGTACAAAAGAAAATAGTTAAGTGAGTAACTGGAGTCTTTGGATGTAGTATGTTATATTAGTGCTGGAAGCCAATGAACTTAAAAACATTTCCATGTCTAATTTATGGTTTCAATTATAATTTTCTAGAGATTATTATATTGTTAAACCAGTCTCACAGTTGCCCCCTCCCCTTTTAATAAATCATTATGTTTTAAGAAACAAAAATCATTTCTACATTTCTCAATATCATGAGCTCCAAGAAACCAATAATTCCAAAGTATGCAGAAGCATTATTTACATATTGAGTTGAAGATATTAAACAGCCATATTAACAATTGTGAGAAAGAACCAGAAACCATAAAGATTTTTGAGATCCAATTCATTGTTCTATTTTAGATGAATCAAAATGTAATTTCATTCTTCTCTGAGCAGAGACCCTCCTAGAGGGGTTATACTAATGTAGGATAAGTAAAGTACATAGAAGGAACAAGGTTATCTTTAAAGAGGTGCCCTGGTGCTTAATACTCCAGTGTTAATTTGGGATATATTTAAAAAGATCTAGACTCAAATTTTAAGATATAATAGTTATATTTCATGACAGATTTTGAATAATCAATTTAAGATTCTACAAAATTCACTATCTGCCAAACAATGTCATATAGGTAGAATATATACATTATCTCTAGTTAACTAAAATGAATAGTATTCTAATTTATCTTTATATAGATCCATGAGCTTATTAATAGTTCTCTCAAAGGAATCCTGAAAGCATTTTTAAAGCAATAATAATATTTATACTATTTATAAGTGGCTCTTTACATGCTCCATTGAATATTTCAATAAACAAGTGAATATCTTATTTTCATTTTTGTCCCTAAGGGAAGCAAGCTAATATGAGGTAGTGATTCTCTGCTGACCACTGACTGGGTACTGCTCAGCAAGCCTTAATGAATCAGGGTACATGCCAGATACCACAAGAATTAATAAGGAACAGTAGATACTACAGATTCCCCAAGCTGGACACAATTGGTTATTCTCTTTACCTGAAAAAATTCATGAATATTCTCTTTGAAGAGATGAGGGTACAAGGTTGGGGGTGGCATTGACTCCTGATATGTACCATGCCTTTTGTCTGTTCCTTATTTCACATTAGCAATAACAATATGAAAGCATGCCAAAGTAAGATGATTTAGGGATTTCATGTTTTAGTGTCACCTGAGTCATGAGTCCCAAAAGACCCAATTTGCTGTATTTGCCAGGAATGTGCCCAGGTAGACCTGTGAATTTCCATTTTCTGATGTCCCTGTTGCCTCCTTCTGTCTTTTCACTTTTAACCCACTAGGGTTAAATATATTTGACTGTTTATGTGAATTGGCATGTTGATTTCCCCAAGGGGAACCCCTCATACAAATTCAACAAATAAAAAATGAATATATAAGGTTTTTTTCTTTTTTTCCAAGTATTTTCTTAATGACAATTTTTAAACAGCAATTAGTAAACACTGTACTTTATATATCAATATGGCTTATCACACAGTATACTTTGCTGATCAATACTGCTGTTCTGTTCTTGCGGAAGAAGTTCCACGTAATAAAAATTATTTTAAATAAATTTCTAAATTGAAATAGTAAAAATGGATAATTTTGGAAATAAATGTATGTTTTTATGTACATACGTGTGCATGTGGGTGTGTTATAGGATGCTACATATACAGTTTAAATTTTCCTCTGTACCTATCAGGATACATACTTACACATCTATGAACACATTTAAAATTCTTCATCAGAAAACAAAGTTTCAGGTATGAAATTCTATAATAATATAAGGCTCCACAATTCTCAGACATTGTCTACAGTTTCAATATATTATATTTTTATAAAGGAGTAAGTTACTTACAGAGGTATTTAGGGTAATAAACCTTAAAGCAGTTGATGATAAAGCGTACAAAGTCCATGTCCTAAAATAAAGATTAAATCTTTAAGACTGTCCACATTAGAGAACTTTAAATCGCACATTTCTAAAGGTGATAAATTACTAAATACAAATGAGAAAATTATTAAATTCTTAAAAAATAAGCTCATACACAAATATCTATATTCCCAAGGACTAAGGTTTTAGGTCGTTAAGCTATTTATAATTATCAGCCCTAAAACTAAGTTGAACAAATCAGGTGCTTAGTGATGTTTTAAAATTATTCATTTTACCTTAAACTAGTTACATACTTCAGGCTGCTAAGGCAACAGGGCATAAAACAGATCTAAAAGCAATCCTCCCAGAGAAATTCTAAAAATCTACTGAGTAACTACAAAATTACTGAAAATAAGTATACAGTTTATAACCTGACCATTTCGAATGATAATATGTATGCATATATATTCTGGTATATTTGCTTTTTTTAAAAAAAAACCTAATTTTTATACCTCATAATAGCTTCCATATATTTTATTAATTTCTTTTACACAACAGTTAATCCAATCACATTGGCTTGCTGTATCTATTTCACTTCTGGCTTTTTAAATTTTATTTAGGCAGCCAGAATTAGTTTTTTTAGCTTACATTCAAGTGTTGTTCATTGACTCTAATTTCTGGGAGACTATAAACATAGCTGTCTGGCTGCTCCTACTGCTTTGAGCACAGCAACAGGAAATTAGGTCATTAGAGTTACTATTCATATGGGTCATTTCATTCCATGTTATTCTATGGCCACAGGCTGTTTCATTAATCCTGACTGGCCACCTTATAAAGACTGCAGGATGAAAGATATAACCAGGCAAACTTAAATCCATCACAATTACTGAAAGCTGGGTTTATACTAGAGATGAGAGTCTATAAAGTCATCAGTAGCATGTGAATTCCAGCATCTTTAATTGCAGTAAACTGAAAAGTAAGCGTCCTTATCTATTTTAAGTATTTATTATGAGATAAACCCTGGTATGTAATAATACCTTTATACCTAATCATTATACCCACTGTGAGTTTCATGATTTGTAGTTAAGAGTCAAAGAAAATAGCTAAAAAGAACTAGTTATATAAAAATTTGGTTACCTAGTTTATAATTTGTGGCCCCCAGAAACTTTGCCTAAATAGTTGTCTAACATTCTTATTTCCATAATTTATTTATTGACTATCCTTGCTCATAAAATCCTGAGTTACTGCTAATTCAAGTGGATTTGATAAGATGCCACTAGTGTATGTCCATTAGTGGGCACTACGTAAAATAGCTCCATAAAACCTGTTGCTCAGCATTGTGTAAGGATGCTCTCAAGGATGTTATTCATTATCCTGTAAAATGTCTTCCTTTTGAGGACCCAGGAAAGAATTTTCTGTCTAGTTCAAGTGTCAGGAATGGATATACTTCTCCTAAGACACTGGTTTTAAAGTATGGCCACTGAATTATTTTAAATGATTGCATTTCTTTCAGGCAGGTAGTTGAAGCTTAGAGTCAAACTGGTGGCCCAACCCTAACAGATAATTTTCTTATTTTTTGCCTTGCAATTTTGTATACATCTTTATAAGCTGACTTAAATCCTTTATGAATCACAAAAGGGTCACATATAAAAATAAATTATTCAATAAGATTCAAGCATTTTAAAACACTAGTAATGACTTAAATATTTACAAACTAAAGATGGTGAGATATCGTATAAGTAGCTTTAAAAAATTCAGATGGCTCAAGTCAATTCCCTGCCCCTATATTTGCAACAGAAAACATTAACATTTATTTTTCATGATTCTGGGTTAATAATTAGGAAACTATCACACCCAAATGATAACAGAATCATGATTTATTTTTATGGAATATTTTTTTTTTTTTTGAGACAGAGTCTCACTCTGTTGCCCAAGCTAGAGTGAGTGCCATGGCGTCAGCCTAGCTCACAGCAACCTCAAACTCCTGAGCTCAAGCGATCCTCCTGTCTCAGCCTCCCAAGTAGCTGGGACTACAGGCACGTGCCACCATGCCCGGCTAATTTTTTCTATATATATTTTTAGCTGTCCATATAATTTCTTTCTATTTTTAGTAGAGATGGGGTCTCGCTCTTGCTCAGGCTGGTCTCGAACTCCTGAGCTCAAACGATCCGCCCACCTCGGCCTCCCAGAGTGCTAGGATTACAGGCGTGAGCCACCGCGCCTGGCCTTGGAATATTTATTTATCTAGGCAAGTTGATTTTGATTTGCTATATAAAATAATTTACTCTGTAATTTAAAACCCATTGACATGGAAACTAGGTTGGAAAAATCCAGGGCACTGGATTTTTAAAAAATAAAAAGAAGAAATAGAAACATGAAAAAACAATCTGTGGTCCAGCCACCCAAAAAGAATTCTTGTTAACAGCTGTCTCTAGCCTGTTTTTGTTTGTTTATTATAATGTCTACCTATAGTTTCCTTTTTGGGGGGCTACATATAACCATGTCATAGTGTATACACATATTACAGTATATATAAACATATAGTTTTTCTCATTTCAGAAAAAGGGTACTCTCCCATATTACTATGAATTCTTTTTAAACATGTTACATAGTTAAACATACTCCATCAGATGTACCATAATTTACCATTTCATCACATTGCACCTTTACACTTTTTCTAATTTTTCCCTATTTTAAATGACACTCAAAAAACATTTTGGCTCACAATGTTTTTTCTGTACTCAGGATTATTTCTTTAGAATAGATTTCCAGAAATTAGTTACCAGGCAAAGAGTATTAATTCTTAACATACTTTGCCAAATAGAATTCCAAGAAGATTTTAAAACTGCTCTGAGCACTTCTACAAATGCCACATTCACTGCTACTAGAATCAGCCACGGTTTAAATGTAAGAGACAACATTTAGAATAAATGTGCCAATTGATCTCAATTACTGCTGAAGGGTTTGTAGGTACCACAAAGGTCACAAGGCTTAAATTAAAGACTGGTAGGTTTTATTTATTTTTTAAACTTGGCAAAATCACCTGAAGAGAACGGGTTTTCAAAGTTAACTAAATCAAACAAACAGAAAACAAATCCAAACAAGCAAATAAAAACACCCAACAAAATCACAAAGTGCCACATGTACAAAACTCATGTGAACATCTTGCAAAACATGGTATGAACATAAAAAATTAGAAATCATACATTACCTTACTCGATATTTACTGAATGTATTACTGTGTGCCAGGCACAGGGGTGGGTGCTGTAGGATATTAGCTTTGATATCAAAGTTCACTGTTATCACATCAACTGATACCCTGCCAGCCTCGACGTTCTACCTCTGCATTCTGCATATCAGACAAGGAACATTTCTAGGAAATTGACAGTTTCAATGCCAAATACTGAAACAAATTTAATTCTCTGCAAACCCCATTTCATGTTTGACTTCATTCGCACTGCAAGGGTAAAAAAATAAATCCCAAATCCTAGTTAGCTCAATTTTACAGCAATGTTTGGTTGGCAGGCAGGACAGAAAAGAGGAAGGAAGCCATGGTAAACAATGATTTAGAATGAATGAAAAAATGCTTACGATGCTATTTATTCCAGTTTCTGACAGGTCAAACATCACTGTTACAGGTTTCCCATTTTCTCTCTTAGCATAACGTTCTAACCAGAATGCTATGAGCTTTTTTTTGTCCGGTATGGTTTTCTGGTCTTTTGTATGATACTTCACCCTGATCCAGACTTTAAACAGAAAGAAAGATAAAAATAAGATTTATGGCATGATAATATTATTTTTTAATATATGTGTGTGCATATACATATATGTATATGTATAGCCTTTCCCTTGACATTTTCTTCATTTATAATTCATTTTGTTTCTCAGATTAAAAAACATTTCTTCCTTCTTTTCTTTCTTAAATTTTTTTCCTCAACCTCAGCCCCCTTCCTTCTTTTAAATGAGAATAGTTACACTTGGGAACCTTAAATTAAAGAGTAACAGAGAAGTAAACTATTTTTCTTTCCCTTAGGAAATAAACAAACTTCACTTGTAAGGGGGAAAAGAAAATACAGGTGAACAAACACTAAAAGTGCTCTTTATTGTGCTTAACAAAAAGAGAGCCAGTGGTTCTGTAAGCACTAGAAAAAATGTTCCATCCAGAGGAAAGCCACTGACAGAAGTTGGATAGAGGCATGAGTGGGTGCCTGCACGTGGGTGGAACATGGCAAACCGTTCCAGTGGTGGCAGCTGAGATGAAATGTGACGAGTGGTGAGAGGAGAAGCTAAACAGAGAGCCAGGGGCTGGGCCTGAAGGACTCTGAATGAAATGCTGGGGTGCTTTGATTTTCCTGTTTTAGAACCTTTCAGCAGTGGCATGGAGGAGGCTATGATCTAGGAAGGGCCTGGGGGCAAGCAGGTAGCAGTTAGGGACTGGAATGAGGAAGTGGCTAGTGAAGACTAAAAGGGGCCTAATTGAAGCTGTATCAGAGGAAGAGCCAATGAGTGGCCCTGAGGAGGGCAATACCAAAAGTGAGCAAGTGGCAGAATGTGGATGTTCAGTTGTGTGTTGTGCTGAAGGCAGCTGAGCCAGGTGGCATTCAGGTGCCAGTCAGGTGGGTAGCTGGGTATGTGCATGTGGCCTGGGGATTGTGTGGGGTCACCACTGTGTTTGGGAGGTAGCTGAAGCTGCCAAGGTGCTTGAGATCACCCAAGGAGACTGTATCAGCTGGAAAGTAAAAGAGATGAAGAAAGGAATGAAGTCTGGGAAACATATTTAGGGACAGGTAGAAGAGAAATGAGAAAAAAAGGTTGGAAAGGATGTGGCCATGATAAGAGGAAAATGCAAAGAGTACTGTTGAAATGGGGCCAGATTACATGCTACAGAGAAGGCAAGCAAGATGAATGCAGGATGTCTGTCCACTATGGGGCTTGAGCACACCTGCCAAGTCCCATCGCTAATACAAAAACAAGCTGGATCTGGGGAAACAGGGAGAAAGGCATAACAAGGGAGTCATCTGAACAACAGAAATGACTTACTGTTCCTCCCGTTATTACACACATTTCAGAAGAAGCTAAGGGAAGATGATTATGAAAGACTCAAAAAGAAAAAAGCCCATTTAGCAAACTTTAGCGACTGTCAAAAAGATTCTCCATAAAAATACTGAGTTGAATTTTAATATCACAGTCAAGTTAGAAAGAAGATAATGATGCTGAATTAAATTATTTTGGCTGTGTTACAGGATGCAACATTTGCCTTTGTTGTCTACTTTATTATAAAACAAACAGTACACACAACAACTAAGTGTCTGACACTCTGTAAAGATGGCCCTACTGATCCTTAGATGGCCCCACTGATCCTTAATTGCAGGAGACTTAATGTGTGCTACATACGGGGAAAGTTCTGCTGGTGATTAATTCAGTTGAGATAGATACCTACATCTCAAAATCTTGAAAAGCCAGTACAAAAATTAAAGATACTTACACAATTTGTTACCTTCTTTGTCATAACCATGGAGATAAATAAGCCCCATTTCCAATAACCATCTGGGAATGGAGGATTCGTTAAGGTCTAAAAAGTGATAAACTTTGATCAGTAACTGTAAAGACAAATTAATAAGAGACAAACATACAAATTTATTTAGTGTAAATTTTACATGATATGAGAGCCTCTGTAATGAAATGAAGACCTGAAGAGACAGGTTATATCTGAATTTTTTTTATAGTAGGTTTGATGAAGAGTGGATAGTCGTGGACAGATATGGTAGGACAAATGGAGTAAGTGCTAAATGTGACAAACGGGGGGAAAATCAGCAAGGCCTGTTGATTCAGGTTCCTCTCCGTGACCTAAAACTAAAATGCACAATGTAAAGATAAAGTGGTATAGTAGTTCTGGTATTTTAAAAAAGATACAGTGTGTTCAAACATATGGAAAGAATCTCTGGCAATAAAAAATGATGTTTCCTACTAAGGAAAAAAACTACATAAAGACACAGGGACAGAAATGGATAAACTCCATTCCCCTTGACATGTCATTATTTATGTGGATACATTTCCACATTGTGGTTGAGTTCCTTTCACACAATGACTTGTAAACAAATATCATCACTATCACACCATTTCAAGAGAACATGCCAGTAAATATCCACATTGCAGCCTCAGAATTAGTGAAAAAAATCCCTTTCGTTTCTCCAATAAAATGGTATTTTTCTACAATGTTTGATATCTAGTAGATTCTAAAATATTTTAGAACCTTGGGGAACCTTTAGCAAGAAGAACAAACAAAGGGCTTGTCTAGTTTCTGGTGAGGCTGAGGACCAACACAGCAAGGCAGCAAATGCCAAGGCTTTTGTTTCATTCACCAGCAGTTCCCCAAGAACTTTCAAAGATTTACCTTTCCCCACTACCTTATCATATCTCTGTTACATGCCACCAGAAACTAGCAATTCTCTGTAAGAAAACAAGTATTGTTGAGTTTAAAAGTTTATTTTGTACTTAAATCATTTAGATATGTTAGATTTATATTTCTTTGCTTGATTAATATAACAAATGCTTCACTGTTTGTTGAAATTACCTACAGTGTTAACATTTCCAATCACATTATTACTTAGATACTCCTTTTCTCATGGATTCCTTCTATAAATATGAAGAGTGTGGAAAGTGTATACTCTAGATTTATTTGTTGACAATTTTGTATTAAGTCTTCAGACTCAAGTCACCTAGAGTTTATAATCCTCATGGACAGAAAATCCTTCTTTATACCCAGTTGAAATCAGAAGTTATGCCAGTTTCTTCTTGTTAAATTTTTAGGAGAAGAGAGGTAACAGGTAACTTTTCCCATGAAAAGTTCTTCATATACCTGAAGACCAGTATAAAACTCCCAAGCTGGTGTGGTAGCTCATGCCTGTAATCCTAGTGGTGGGAGGATTGCTTGAGGCCAGGAGTTTAAGACCAACCTGGGCAACACAGCAAGGCCCCGTCTCTACAAAAAATAGAAAAATTAGCCGAGCATGGTAGTGTGTGCCTGTAGTCCCAGCTACTCAGGAGGCCGAGGCAGGAGGATTGCTTGAGTCCAGGAGTTTGAGGTTACAGTGAGCTGTCATGATGCCACTGCTCTCTAGCCTGGGCAACAGAGTAAGACTCTGCCTCAAAACAAAACAAAACAAAACAAAAAACTAAAAAACAAAAACTCCCCTTAAGATTTAAAACTCCCATTTTTGAGAAAAATCTCAATCTAGTAGTACACCTAGAAATTTGAAGTTAAGAGAAAACTGCCACAGCTTCCTTGGGGATAAGCTTGCTTTTCTGAGACTTCCATTTATTTAGCAATTCTATATGGAATACCTATTAGCACAAAGAACTCTCGGGATACAGAAAGACACAGACTCATTATTGAGAAAAACAGGAAAATAGTATCTCCTTATCTCTAGGCCTGGTAATGAAGATGCTGTCTTGCTATTGTTTAATGGTACTGAACTAAAAACAGATCAGGAGACTCTGCTGTGAGTGAAGAACATGAGTGTGATTTCTGCTCCCTGGAGATCTGATTTCCTTATGAATGATCCTAGTGGTAAGACTTATTTATGAGGTGTTCCTTTGAAAGTATTATTGGGTCACTTAAATAATTATATTCTGGTATTTATGATTGAGTACCAAGAATATGTGCCAATGCATGATTAAATAAATGTAAAACAGTAATATTTGTGCAGGAGATATTACAGTCAAGGTTAAATTGAACAGCTTACCATTGACCGAAATTTCTTTTCTCCACTGAAAACTCTCATCAAGCATCTTCAGTGTTTCATCTACATTATCGTGTCTCCAGTGTAAGTAACTTTCAACCCAGTTATCATCTTGTTGTAGCCTTTCAACATCACGTGAATCATATTTATCTGACTTATCTAAGGAAAAAACAGTAATAAATATCCAAGTCAGATTAATTCTACAGTGAAAAATAATCACTAATGCCAAAGGAGAAAGGAGACCTGGAAGACAAAAGTTCAGCTATCTGAGGATAGACACAAGGATGTAGTTCAGATGAAAATGCAATTTAAAGGCTTGATGAATTCCAAGTGTGAGGAGAATACGGTTATCTAAAGACTGCAGGTTTACTTTAAGTAAGCCACTGTAGATGTTAAAATGAGACCATAGTCAAATATTTGGTACAACCCTCTCTAAAACTATGAACCCACATCTGTAAAGATCAATTATGCTATCTGAACTTGAAATTCTTAGCATAATCAATGAAGAATGAAGAAAGTTTATATGTAAAGAAATAACTAAGTTGTACTTAAAGAGATATTTGTTAGGCAAGTATGATTTTAAAAAAATAAACTAAATATAAAACAGAAAACTGAACATGTAAGCAGCATTAGGATATTTACTATTTTCAGACTGTGGCCAATATTTCCAATAATTTATTGGAATAATTATTTCCAATAACAATAATTTCTCATCATCTGCCTACATACATGCTATATTCATACTAACCCCTATACCAGATATCCCTCCTTCCTTGCCCTGCTCTCACCATTTTTATGTAACTGGACTCACCTTGTCTCTGTACATCCAAATACTACCATTCTTCAAGACTCTTTTCAAATGCTCCCTCTTCTATAACATTTTCCCTGAGCCCAAAATTAATTTCTTCCCTCTTGTCAAATGGTATGGGACTTGAACTAAGCTTTTCTTAGTACACTTACCACTTTTTACCTTGAATTAGAGTTACTGGCATGCACATCATATTTCCCAAATAGAAAGTTAAAGGCACAGAGTCTATACATCCTAAGCATCTTCCAAAGCAGATGACAGTAGTACCAATGAAAAGGCCTTCAGTAAATATTTGTTAACGGCATCTATTCCTTCTCATTTTTTCCCCCCTCAGTTAACTGATCTTCCCAGGGGCCCAAGCAAAAAATTATAGAAAATTCCCTGGCTCCTTCATTTCCTTTTCTTTTGCATCTAGTTAGTTGCCAAATTTTATAGATTCTATCTCCTCTCCATTTGCACTGCCTTATTTCAGACCTTAGAGATAATAGCTAAAAGGCTAGGAAAATATAAAGTGCATTCAGAGGATTATCTTCTTTGATTCTCAATTTCCTTGTCTTTCAGCTGTTTTATATACTCACAGTGCTGTGTGAGGATCAGATGAAAAAGTATATACGAAAGTACTTGGAAATTTAAAGCACTATAAAATATGAAGCCATAAATCATGCATTTGTAGAGTGTTACCTTGGATATGGCTTTTAATATCTAGGCTCTATTTTTCTAATCTATAAAATGAGTGGTTCTGTGGTAGGTAAACCTTGGAAATTATTGTTTAGTTCTGCTATTTGAAAATTCAGCGTATTCAATTTATGATTTTTCTTCCTTTCAAATAAAAACAGTGGTTTATGAAAAAAGTGACTAATTCAGCTGGCAACTCAAACATACTTAGCATGCAGAAGTGTTTTATGCGTACTTCCTCATTTTGTCACAAAGAACATTAAAAGGACATACACTCAAGGGTCAATATTTAATAAAATTTACTGCTTTTCAGGGACTTTCTGAAATAAAATTGGCTTTTTTTAAAACTGAGTATGCTGACAATGAAGACTATAATGCCTTGATTTAGTCTTGATTCAGGCTGAGGAGCCAGCAGTTTTACCCACCATTGCTTCTATGTAATCAGTGCAAATGTCAACACAGTGCAAAAGGCAAATGGTATCTTAGAATTATTATGAAAACAGTTTTGATCTCATAGGTTTCTGAAAGAGTCTTGGGCATCCCCTAGGGTCCCTGGGCTACACTCTGAAAACCAATTACTTAGACCAATATTTGGCAAGTGGTAAAAACTCGGTAAATATTAGCCACGTTAAGAAGAATAAAACATTATTGTTGTTGTTATCATTATCACTACCATTGCTAGTACTACCACTAGGGATACCATAAACAAAAGAGTATCCATTACTAGGAAATTTAAAGCCCATCGCTCTTTGATAGCTTTCACAGATGCAGATCTTTGAAATCAGAAATCTCCATTTATATTAAGTTGATTAATTATTGTTATTAATTGACATGTACTTACATATAAAATGCTGGTTGTTGATCATTTACTCCTAGGCAAATAGAAATGAAACCAGAGAGGGGAAAAGAAAAGAGAAGGTTGGAGAGGGGGACCCATGTGGGGGTTGGGAGAAAGAGGTAGAAAAGTAGAGGCAGAAGAGGACAGAGGAAAAGGGCATAGAGACAGGGAAGCAAGGACCGAGAGAATGAATGAGACAGGGAGAGAAGAGAAAGATGAGGGAGGCAAAGACAGAATGGCAGAGAGAGAAACAGAAAATAAACTGAGCATTCAAGGTAAGGAAAACACGGCCTGGGACCACAAGACCAAGGACAATAATTAACTGTGCTTATGACAACACAATTTGCTGCTTTCAAACCCAGTCCTCAGACAACTGAATCCTCAAGTGACAGGGAGTTTTCAGAAAACCAGTCCTTTGGCAAGTCTAGATGTGCCGTGGTTTGAATGTGTCCCCTTCAAAATTCAGCTGTTGCCAATGTGATAGTATTAAGAGGTGGGGCCTTGAAGAGGTGATTATGACATGAGAGCTCCTTCCTAGTTAACGCGACTGCTTTCTGCCATGTGAGGACATAGCAAGAAGGCCCTCCCCAGACACCAAAGATCCTGGATTTCCCAGCCTCCAGAAATGAAAGAAAATGAATTTCTGTTCTTTATAAATTACTTAGTCTCAAGAATTTTGAGACAAGATGTTAACTTAAGAAGAAGTTAAAAATGTATATTCAAAAAGTATCTGAAGATATAAAAACGCATGTGTGTGTGCGCACATACACCTAGGACATTTTCAAAGACTTACCAATCAATGATCAAAGTGTACAGATGAGGATGAGAAGGGTTTAGTTTTATACAAAGATACATGTATATATATGTATACCTTCTCATAATACCTTGTCCTTATTATTTTCATCTTGCAGACCAGTGAAAACTGTTATCACAAACCAATATTAATCCCACTGTGGTGGATTTTTAAGCCTCACTTCTACATTTCTTCAAAATAGCTCATTTCAGCCACTCCTTTGTTAAGAAACCTTAATGAACTATCAGCACACCTATGGTTCACTGGCCCTTTCTACTATATATTTGTCTTTATATGAATTTTGCTCTGTAAATTGGTCTTATATTTATACAAGTGTATCACCACCAAATACATTGTAAAGTCCATAATTTGGCAGAGAAAGAACAAAAGATACATGACAATGGTGATTCGCCTCTAGGAACAGACAGTATTAAATGTTCCAGGGTAACTATGATTTCTCTGTCTCAGCTTTTCATCTCTCTCCACAC